>NW_011503228.1:0-2563 GCF_000495115.2 Populus euphratica
ATTTGGAACATAGAGTATATATACTAAAAAGTTTCAAATACCACATTGAAAAAATAAAATATTTTTCAAATATTTATATAGTAAACTTTAAAAGTGTTGATAACTAACTAAGGAAAAAATGAAAATCGAGAGGTCTAAGAGAAAAACTATATTTGAAAAAAAAAACTGGGTTTCGTTCGGGTTTGCTCGGGTCATAGGTTTACCTATAGAGTTGGTCGAGTTTTACTGGGTTGTTGCATCAGCTTGTCTTTAACAAACCAGGATCGGTCTAGCCACTGGGTCAATCGGGTCCTAAGTCAACCTGCCGGACCGATCCGGGTTTAATAATTATGATATCAATAGATTTTATTAGAAGAAGAGAGTTTTATGAGGGTGTTTTTTCATTTTCACATTGCATAAGAAAATACATTAGGAACTTTATGAGTTTTCAGTTGATTTTTTATTTTTTTAACTGAGTTTTGAGTTATTTGAAAGAATAAATAAGTTCACTTAAGTATTTTAATTGTTTTTGGCTTAAAACTGGTTGAATTTTTTTTTTTTAAATGTAAAACATCCCTGGCTTGATTTTTCAGCAACCCTTAGTCAACAGAATCCAAGTTATAAGTCTGCTCATTTTACTTGAAAATAAGCAACTTACCCCGTGGGGTTAGAAGGCCCACATGTATCAACTACTTTTGTTTTGTTGAAATCTAGGTATGCTGGGCCGTGGTTGGTAAGTCCACATAACTAGCTTTTTTTAATTTAATTATTGCTATGTTTAAAAACATTACTAATATTGGGTTAATGTTTAATTTTATGATAAAGTTTTTGATATTATTATTTATAAAAAAATATAAAAAAGGTATCATAGTTAAAAGTGGATGAAAAATATTTTTTTCCCCAAAGTACTATTCATGGAGTGCCTTTTTTTTGCACACAAAATATGCTTTGATATTTTTCTTAAATTTTATTATGTCTTGCCTACTTTTCTTTGAATTGTTTTTTGGTCCTTCTAGTTTTATTTTTTAGTCCAAAACTTAATTTTATTCATTTTATAGTATTTGATTTCAAGGGGTAGGAAAGAAAGTCATAAATTACGAGTGAAAAGAAAAGAAAATTATCGGTTAACTAGATTTCAATAATAAAAAAATTAATTTTGATATCAACAAGTTTTTTTACAAGAGGAGTTCTATCAAAGTGTTTTATAACTTTTATTTTGTTAGGAAAAAAAAGATGAGAGACCGGGAAGATTTTTAAATTCGAGTTGATTTTAATCTTTAACTGTTTTTTTTTTTAATTTAAGTCTAAAAATGAGTTTGTTTAAGTTTAAAGGGTGTTTTTTTTAAATAATTTTAGCTTAAAAATATATTTGTTTTAATTCTAAAAGTTGCAAACTTGACTTTCCGCTCAGTTGAGGTGGTAAGAATTAAATAAGATGACGTGTTATTAACTTTTTTTTATAAAAAATTAAGGATGTCTGCCTCTTTTGTCAAAAAAATAAAATAAAAATACAAAGTTATTAGCATCGACATGCCATTGCAAGCCTATGTGCACGATTTTGGGTTAGGTGTCCAGCCTTTGTTTCTCATGGCCGTAGTGTATTTTTTCCTATCAAATCATATTAAAAATGTCATTTTATTATGTATTATCCAGTTTATATTTTGTTTATGGATGACAAACCCCTTGGTGATTTGTTTTTGTTTTTTTTCTTAGATTTTATTTGTGTATTTTTTTGCATTTATTTTTTATTATCACAGGATTGCATGAAAAACAAGCTTCAAGGGAAACAATAATTTTCAGTGTATTATTTTATTTTATTTTTATTTTTAAATATCCACGACTTATAAACTCGTTGATGATGCTCACATGTTTTTGCATCCAAATATGCTTTATCCACGACTTATAAACACGTTGATGATGCTCACATGTTTTTGCATCCAAATATGCTTCTGATGATCCGTTACGGAACGGGTCGCCCGGGTAGGTTAGCTACAATCCAATTAGCCGTGCTGTGGATGTATTATTTTTTGATTGATCGAGGCTTGTGATGGAGTGGGCCTTTATAATTCCAATCCAATGGCAGATGGGTGTTCTTTAAGCCCATCCAGGGAGAGGCGGTTCAAAACCCGGAAATGACCCACGAATCAGGTCCCAGGCATAACCTAGAAATTTAAATAGTCCTCTGGGCTATCAAACCCATGCACAACAAGTTAGATTATATGAGGTAGTAATTGGACCGTTTCATGTCACCATAAACAAGGATTGCAGGTTGGTTTTTGGAAATAATAACGTTTACCATGCCAGTTTAGCTAAAGAGAGTGTTTGGAATTTCGATTGAACCATGTTCTTGAAAAACTTTATTTTTTAATTTTTTAATGTGTTGCTATCGAAAATCAATTTTAAAAAATAAAAAAATTATATTATTTTAATATATTTTTAAATAAAAAAATCAATAAACAATCCCAAAGTTTCTCAAACAAGTGAGTCAGTGAAATACTGTCACACAATTTTTGTTTATATATGCATGGATGAAACCAATCTATTTGCCGTTACTATTCTTTGGAATTAAGAATAATAATAATAA
>NW_011503228.1:3447-12216 GCF_000495115.2 Populus euphratica
AGATCAAATGCTAAAGGATAAAACCGAAGGAAAAAATTCAATCACACAAAAAAATTGTAATTAAAAGAATAAGGGTAGAAATAAAAATAAAAAATAAACTAGAGGGCATTAACAAAATTTATATTGGAAGGCTAGATTGAAAAGGAAAAAATTTTAACTAAAGAAAAAAGAAATGAAAAGAATGATGACTAAATTAAAAAAAAAATAAACTACATAAACTTTTACTAGTGATAAAATTGAAAACCAATAAAATCTTAACAAAAAAGTTAGGGAAAAAATAGAAATCAAAAGAATAAGTAGTGAATTGAAAAAGAATAATATATAATAAATTGTAATTTTAGGACTAAATTGAAAAAATAAAAAACTTTTCTAAAAGAGTGACAGACAAAAATAACCAATAAAAATCACAAGGACTAAAATTAAAAAAGGGAGGGAGAGAGAGCATGCTTGCACTTTTTATGGAAAAGATAGAAAAAAAAAAGCAAAAAAAAGATACTAGCACCAATAATAAATTGTCAATCATTTATCGTCACACGCCACATCAAAAGAAAAAAGATGTAGTGGTGCTTGCAAGGATATGATGAAAAACTAGGTTTAATCATTGGGCAGCGTTGCATGTGCCAATCAAAGGGCACAGATGCCACCCACACACTGACAAATCATGAGTATGCATCAAGAGATTTTCATAATTAAAAATTGAAAAATCAACATAAAAATACATAAACACTTGTTATAACTAGGTTTGATCACGGGACAACATTGCATGTGTCAATTAAAAGACATGGATGTCACCTACGCACTGACAAGCTATGAGTATACATTAAAAGATTTTTAAAATTAAAAATTTAAAAATCAACTTAAAAATACCTAAACACTTCTTATAACCTTAAAAATTACAAATAAATTCGTGTGGAAGAATAAAAACACCCTTTAATCCACATATATTTTTCTAGGTGAAAAGACATATTTTAATTGCAATTTAAGAGTGGAAAAACTAAGAAGACTCTTGGTCACCAGTGCAGCCAAGATTTTTTAAACAAAGGGATAAATTACTAATAATTTTTTGACATTATAATTTAGCAACCCAACTAAAATAAAATTAATTTAAAAATATTTTTATACTATACAAGTGTTATATATAAAAAAATAATTTGAAATATATTTAGCAACCCAACTAAAGTAAAATTAATTTAAAAATACTTTTAAAATAGAAAAACTTATATTATAATTATTATCTTCGAGATTTTATATTTTAAAACTGCTTCATAATGATTTTATTTTTAATCTCATTAAAAATATTTTTCTCAATATATACAACAAACTTTCATTTATTTATTTATAAATCTTTCAAGAACTAGAAAAGTTCTTGACAATAATTTTATGTTGATATATGACATGTAACATTTAAAATCACAACTTAAAATGATCGTCACAAATTAATATTGTTCTTGCTTGCTTGTTGTTTTATACAAGTAGATTAAATATAAATATTAAATATTTTATTTTTAATTTATCTATTATATTCTTAATTTTTTTAGTTGTCCTGTACTTTATTTTTAATTACTTGTAAATTCATCACCATTATTTTTCATATGAGATTCATAACAAAATATTTATCAATTCATCAAAACTCATTTCAATTCATATCTATTAGTATATAATATTACCTATATACATATTAATTTAAAAAACTCATAAATTATTATAAACCTCAACATTTCAACAACTAATTATGAAGAAAAAAATAAAATTAAAATAATAAAATAAATAGAAAAAATAAAGTAAACTTTCATAAAATATAAAGCATAAGAGAGGTTACTTCTTTAAGTAATTGATAGCTTAAGGTTGGAAGAGAAATTTTGTAGAGAAGAGAGAGACAAAAACAATAATAAACAAAGAAAAAAAGTTGGATCAATTAGTAACTAATAAAGAAAATTATTTCTATAAAACAATTATATTAGTATTTTAAAATAAAAATATTTATTTTAAAAATTTAATAAGACAATTGCCACTTCCTGTCTTATTGTGGCTCCGCCAATAATTTTAATTTTTTTGACATAAAGAGTGAATGAGTGATTTTATTATTATAAAGTTTGTAAAAGGATGAAGAAATTTATTGTCATTATATTTAAAATTTATTAATTTTGAAGTAAAGATATAATTTTACTGTTCAAAAAATTTGAAAAAGATTCAAATACCTCTAAATAATATTTTAATAACTATTAAACCAATAAAAAAATACCAAATTACATTCCCAACTAGAAGCTACTATTTTTTCCACTCGAGTATAAAATAGTTATTTTATTATAACAATACTCCATAAGATGTGTTACGCATAGAGTTTCTATTGGAGGAGGGAGCGTGTATAAAATTACACATAGAGAGAGCGTTCTTTTCGGTGGCAGTCGTAGCCGCGCACGAAAACACACCACCTGTTCCTTTCTACCAGAAAAAGAAAAGAAGAAGACGAAGACAAAGAAGAGAAACAAATGAAATTCCGTAAGCCTCTTTTACTCCCCTCAACATTCCAACCCCCCTCTCCCGTTCCATTTCCTAAAATCCTCTCTTTCCATCTCATCTCTCTCTTACAACAAATTCCACTTTCTTCCCTCTCCCCCCCTCTCCCGTCCCATTTCCTAAAATCCTCTCTTTCCATCTTATCTCTCTCTTACAACAAATTCCACTTTCTACTGCTATTTAAGCTTAATTAGCTACCTATTTTGGTGATTTGTTTTCAGGTTTTCTTCAATCATTCAATCAATACTTTCTTATTCGGTGATTTTGTTTTCTTTAGGGTTTTAGAGAACTATTTGCTTGTTTTAATTTTATAATAATTGTGATGTTGATCGTGGAAAGCAGAGTTGATGATCGGAGAGTAAAGAGAGAAGAAGCAAATGATGATGGCGGAGAAGCAGTGGAGGAGATAGCTCGTGCTAGTAGCAGCACTAGTAGTGGTAGAAGAAGAAAGAAAGATTATATGGGAGGTTGTTGCTGTGGTTCCTCTAGAGGAGCTGCTCAATCTAATAGCGCACCGCCTTATTATTATGTTAGTTCAATCACTTTCTTGCCCTTTTTTTTAAAAAATTAGAAATCTATATGATAGGATGAATAGTAGAATCAAATGTTGGATGGACTTTTTTTTTTTTGCTGCTAATGTTCTAGCTTAGGTTATTAGAGAATTCGATTCAGTTAATGAGATGTCCATGTCTTTTAGTCTTCCAGAAATTACGTGATGGATTTATTGGAATGGATGAACTATCGTTGTCGTGGTTGTGAGATCATTTAGAGATATTTTATTTGTTAGTATCATTGTGCTCGTCGGCATGTTGCTGATGGTAAGTTGGATAATCTGTTGTTAGCCAAGATATCGAAATAGATTCTGTTACTTAGAGAGACTAGGTTTACTATTTTGTTATATTCATCGCATCTGGTTTTCTTGTTTGGTGTGCAGTACCCCAGAGCACCAGCAGAGCATGTCCCATTGTCATCTCACCATGCAGCTGGGTCTGCTCTATCCACAGGACTTCTGGTTGATACGAACCTGGACACATCAGTTCCTGATGCTTATAGACCACCTCCTGCACCTATGCCATTTGATGTGGCAGTAGGACATCTTCAAACCCCGCATAGGTCGAGAGAGACTTGTGGTGACAAGAATGATGGAGCTTTGCAAATAACAAATTCTGCTTCTGGACAAGAAAACACTGGCTTGAATACTCGGGAAACTTCAGCTGAGTGTGAAGATGTGAAGGAGTTAGACTGCAAGGCGCAAATCAATTCAGAACTTGATGCGGTGAAGGAGCTAGAAATTGAGCTTTTAAAGGCAGTTGAGCCTCTTGTTTCAGCAACAGAGGAGGAGGATTGTCCTATCTGTCTGGAAGGTATAATGCCTTTACTAAATCCTTTCCATTAATTGCATGTTTGTGGCTGCTTATGGCAGTGGGATTGTATCTATGATTTGGCTGTTTTAGCTGCATTTTACGATCTCTTGTGCAGAGTATGACTCAGAGAATCCAAAACTTATCACAAAATGCGAGCATCACTTCCATCTTTCATGCATTCTTGAATGGATAGAAAGAAGTGAGAGTTGTCCTGTTTGTGACAAGGTTTGCCAAACTATATTTTGATTTTTTTTCTTTTAGTTTAGGGGATTTTCTTAAAATGCTTGATATCCACATGGTTCTGTTTCTTTCTCTCTCTCCCTCCCACACACACACGCACACGTTGCAGGAAGTGATAATCGACCCTCCTATTGAGTAGTAGCTGTGCAGAAAACATGTTGAAGATCAACTTCTTAGGTGTTTGAAATCATGTTTGTGAAGCAAAAGTTACAAATGCATGAGTGCTTGCCACAGATTTGGCTGTAGCTATTTTTTTTGGTTCTTTTTTAAGAGTCGTTGCCTACTTCAATGCTTGCTGTTCTGTGTCCTCACTTCATCAAAGCTTCAGATTTTTCAAGGAAATGAGAAACAAAAAAAATAAAATAAAATTGGGAAGGCAGGGAAGAAGATGAGAAGAGAGGATAGAGGCTGGTCGTACATCATCATGGATGTCCATTACTTAGTCGTTATAACAGAACAGCAGGTGGGCGTTTTCTTTCCTTCTCTGTCCTAGTATAGCTTTACTGCAATTCATACCCTGAAATACTCTTAGGAGTTGCTTTCTTTCTCCTTCAACCTTTTAAATTGTTATGTAAATCTTATATGGTCGTTTTTGTCTAAATTCATCTGTTTGTGAGTTTGATTGGTAGTGGGGGATTGATTGATGCCAGGAAAGTTTGGGAAGGATCAAAAGAAGGGCTTTTTGTTTAGATAAATCGTGTAAATAACACTCTGATTTACACGTCAAGGTTTTATTTTGTTGATATGCTGATCAGTCATTTGTTGGTCATTAATTTTGATTATTACTCTTCTGACTGCATCAAAAGGGTGAAATCTATATTTAACTTCACGTGCATTCATCGGCTGGTTTGAGATTAGCAACTGGATTTGCTAGAGTTAATCGACACTGGAACTTGTGATGATGGTCCAGGTCAATCATGGGTACAGGTAGCGTGCCTTCTAATAACCCAAATGTCTTTGACTCATTTTACTTTTTTGTTGTGCCCCATGAAGAAAGATAATACTTGCCCTTTAGAAAATTGCAGTTAGGTCACTTCAGCTTAATGTTGTTTACTCATCAATTGGTTGGCAATGTGACCATGATTTTAACTTGATAGTATTTACTCTATGCAAGTCCTAAATATTGAAGTATGCCTTTTATCTCGTTTAGAATCACCGAGGCCACCTTTCTGTTGAAACTCATTATGCTTTCTTTTTAAGCAAGAAGAAATGGAAAGTTTACTTTATCACAATTGTGTAAATATTTCTTTAGATGAGTGATTGTAAAGCAACCTCCATAATTTGTTTCCAGACGTTTGGTCTTTTTCATTGTTTACTTTCTCACGTCTGACTTCCAATGGTCCAATAATATTTTTACCTTTTTGTGAGACCTATTGAATAACCAAAGGAAAATCCATGTACCCAAGTTGCTCTTTTAGCATCGCCCCGGTATTCAACCCGCGAGGCTAAAGGAGGGTGGAGTTGATTTTTGGGAATTCATCTCGCCATTTGAAGTTTGAACTCTGTGATCTTTTGTTAGATATGAGATTTCGTTGGTCGGTGTGATCGGCCAGCCATCTTTAATAGTTCTCTCTTCCACCGTCAGAAGACCCGTTCATTGTATAAGAGGCTTCCGGAATGCTGTGAAGCAACTTGGAGTAGGCATTTAATCTTCCATCAATCACGAACACTATAAGATGCCATGAATCTTACGCATGTGAAGCCATTGATACGTCTTTCTTCTATCTCCCTTCTAGTCTTCTGCAATAATTCAATGACCAGAAAAAAATACCCAAACAATCGGTACAAGCCCAGGTAGGAGCATTGAAGCCTCTCGTGTTTGTGGATTTTTTTTTCCTTTCGTTTTTGCTGTACTGTTATCGTTTCTATTGGCGCCATCATCGTCCAGGTGAGATGCGTCCAATTATTTGAGACATCTTTGGAAAATCTCGGAGTATGAATAACTGTCCCCCGAAACATTTATAGATATCAAAGCAGAAACTTCATGAGGCTTAAGTTTGAGATGCTTAGGCGCTATAGCCACAAAGACTCAGATAGAATCTTTCTAGCATGCATGTTAAATGAAATAGGAAAAAAAAATATGAAAAAAACTAACTCGTGCCCTTAGGGCATGTGTTAAGGACATCCATTAAGCTTTATTTATTATTAATTTGTGTTAAAAAAGGAATAAAAATAAAAAGATTTAAATAAAAATCAATGTTATTTATTCAATACATTAAATAAGTGCTGTTTTTATGGAACAAAAGAGCATATTGTGATGTTTATAATAACTTTTAAACAAAAGTGAATATTGTGATTTATTATAAACATTACACGAAGCTTAACTAGTATATTAAAGGAACCTTTATCTAAAAAAAAATATTTTTAATTGTTGTCATGTCAAGTAGTAGATGCTTGATGAAAGTTCTCAATATGTCATCTGTATTCAGATTATTATACAATAAATTAAAAAAATGGGCAATTTGAAACTTGCAGGGCATTATGCAAGTGTGCGGACTACATTGTTTATTTCTACAATTCTTTTTTCATTCCTATCATACAACTTAATTTTCTTGCATTTTCATCATTCCAAGTCATATTAGTTTGGTTTTATGCATTGAGAATTCCTTTGCTTTGCATGTCCTTACATGTGCAAATTGTCAAAAAATAAAAATAAAAATAAAAATAATTTCTGGCATTAAATTAAAGATCAATGTGATGAAATAGAATTTTAAGTTGTAGTTAAAAAAATCAAAAGAGCAAGGACAAGATTTAACATGAAAAAAAACAGAACCCTTTTCATTTTTATCACATAAAACTTCTTTGTGTATTTATTTGGTCCCTTTTGTTTTAACTTTTTACATTTCAACTCCAAACTTTATTTTTTTATATTTTAGTTCTTGGATGTTAAAAGAGGAGAGAGTGTGTTCAAAAGATGATATTTCAGTCATAAGAAGATCAGTTTGGTTTCAATTGATTTGTTTAAAAAAGAAGAGTTCAATAAAGATGATTAAATGCTTCAAAATGTAGATTAGAATCCGCTAATTTTATTTTGATTTAGGTTGTTTAGCGATTTTAAATGAATTAGACGATGTTTTAAGCTTGAAATTGACTTTATACATATTTCTAGGGTCTTTTTTAGATTAAAACAAGTTATAATTTAGAGTGTTTCAACACTTAATTCTTGATTGTTTACCCATTGAAGATGGCTAAAATTTTCACCATAAGTGGACACGTCGTCCATTCAATAAAAAAATTAAGATAAACAAAACATAATATGCTCATTTAATAAAAAAATAGTATCATATGTGTATGATATCTTTGTCAAATATCTTTAAATAATTATTTTTTATTGAAATAATATAATTTTTTAAAAGATTTTAATCGTTGTTTTTCCATGAATATATATTTTAATTTTTACAATTCTAAATTTATTTTTTCTGTGATAATGTGTGAGAAATGTGCTAGTTTTGTCTAAATATATCCAATGATGAAGCTAGATGTGTGTTGCTGGAGGCCAGGGAGTATTGGACAACCCCACACATGCAGGCGGAACCAAGGATGCGGTCTTCAAGCAGGCAAAAGATGAGCGAATCCTCCCGTTTCTACTGCCTCCTTCATTTTACTTATACAAGCTCTGCACTAAGCGAGACATCCAAGTTTGATGTTTCCTCCGGCACTTTGTTTTTTTTTTTTTTTTCTTGGTTAATTTTTAGAAAAAATTTTCAATGCAGAAATAATAAGAGAAATGATCAAAAATTATTAAATGATCATAAATTTATCAAATCACGTCAGAAACATATTTTTTGAGAATTTGGTATTCTTCATATTTAAAAAAAAAATGAAAAAAAGGGTAAAAAACCAAGTTACGATATATAATTTGGGTCATTTGAATTTTTGATGAGTACATTGATATAAGATGTTTATGAATAGCTACATTAATATGAGGTCTTAATTAAGATGCTGATTGGTAAACCCTAGATATTCATGGAAAGGAAGCGTGTTTTGGTTTTTCAACTCCTTTTCTTTTTTATTTTGGTATTCTGTGGGATCGTTGATCAGCTTCTCTGTTTTTAAACGAATCCTTGAGGTCTTTTTGTACGTACCGTCCACATTCCTCTCAATCAAGATGTGACCAAGTGATAAAAACTTGAAATTAAAGAGCTTGCTCTCTCTGTGATCTCAGGTTCGAGTCCTTGGTTGCTCATATGATGGCCACTGGAAACTTATATGGTCGTTAACTTCAGGGCCCGTGGGATTAATCGTGGTGCGCGTAAGCTGACCGGACACCCACGTTAATCTAAAAAAAAACATGTGACCGTCTAGAAGCGTACTGTCTAGGGTTGCGTCATAATCCAAGGTTATATATATATATATATATATATATATAATAACTTAAAAAAAACCTTTGAAAATATGTAATTGAATGGTGACCGTCTAGAAGCGTACTGTCTAGGGTTGCGTCATAATCCAAGGTTATATATATATATATATATATATATATATGTTTAAAAAAATTATTTTTAACATCAACGTATCAAAATAATTTAAAAACAGAAAAAATAATTTCTAGATGCGACACATGTTTCAAAAAAAATAAAAAACTTGAGTTATAGTCTCAATCGAGTTTAATAAGTTAGTTTTATTTTAATCAAATGATAAAAAAATA
>NW_011503161.1:0-12736 GCF_000495115.2 Populus euphratica
TGTCTGTAGACTTTCTGTCTGGGTTGGATTTGATAGGGTGAACACTAAGAGAGAGTTTACAAATATCTATCACAAAGCACACTTTGGATATCCATATAATCAGGGAAGACTGTTGAAGAGATTAATCCCTAAACAGAATTTGACATGATTTCTAAAAATTTGAGATTAATTCCTAAAAACGTTGGCTTTCCGCTGGCTATACCATTACTATATTGTGGTGGAGGGCTATTTCAAAATTTTTGAGAATTCGGGGATTGATATTGTTCAAGAAATCTCGAGTAATACGACCAAAGTCGTTCATTTTTAATCCATGGAAGGTAGCATGACAAAATTTATCAAAAAACTAATCGAGTCCCATATCGTTCATTTTGATCCAGATCGGCAGATAGACCACCTGGATGTCTGAACCATTCAATCAATCTGCTGGTCACTTCTGATGCTCAGCATGTAGCCCGAGATTAAAAAAAAAAAAAAACATGTTTACTGACACCAAAAAAAATAATCTTGGATTACGTGTAGCATACCATATACCTATCTTTACTGTGAAATTGAATGATTTTATTCATTTGTGGTTTTCGTTTACAAGAAAGCACTGATGAAATGGCTATAATACAAATACATATAAAGGCTAAGCCACTGTCTCAAAAAGCACTTTAGCTATATGGTAGTTGATAGTCCCAGGATCACAGAATGCGGTATAGTAAAAACTCTTGGCTACTTGAAGGAATGTTTGCTTGATTTTAGCATCTATTCCATCCGAGGTCTTTTGGATCACTAACTGCATAAGTTCTTGCATGTCAGATTCTATTTGTGGGGTTGTGATTCTGTCAGTGCTACCGGTAATAGTGCTGTAGCTTCCGTTGTCATGCACCTAAAAAATCGTAGAAGAAAAACAATCGCTGAATGATTATTTTAAGAAGAAATATAAAATTCATCGAACAAGAAAGAGGATGGTATATATAATTGTATAAAAAAGTTGTGGAGCTTATTTGCGTCCAGTTGATATTTTCGGAGATGCAGACCCCGCCCCCACAGCACTCTTTTTGTGAGAAACCGCACCCAAGTTATATCAGTTTAAGCATTCTAACTGCTCTTTGATAACCTTGTCAGAATCCGTTGAGAGAAGCGTTTGTCATCTCATGTAGGAAGAGATCATTCAGTTAATATCACTTCAGCAGTCGATCCCCATTTCTCTTCTTTAACTGTTTATTGTAAACTATCCTTGTACGGTGTACATGGCAGTAGCAAGGTTTGCGAGGGACGATTGAATGACCAATACGAGTCCCTAAGTGACATTGTGCTTCTTAAATGGACCATAACAGAATCCCTTAAGGAAAACGACACTGGCATAACATAATGCATAAACATTTATTTAAGATGCCAAAGAGAAGTATGTATGCAGCCAAATTAAAATGCTTTTAAGAAATTCGTAAGGGTGCTCTAGCTAGTCTCTTTCACTAACCTTGTTCTTCTGGTAATGACCAAGTTGATAGCATATTCTGTTTGCCAGGTCGGCGAGCTGTTCATATTGAGGATGATAGACCAAGAGCTCCTCAGAGACCTTATAGCCAGCAGTAAGGTTTATTGTCTGCACCAGTAGTTCTGCTTCCCCTCGGCGTCTATCTCCTTCCAATTCCCAGCTCAAGAGCCACCTTTCCCACTACATATATTTGTTAGGGAAAAGAAAACACAGTTGAATTAGAACATTGGAACTTGTACTAGTCTATATTTAGGCATACTGGAATAGAGTAACATATTTTTAATGTTCATTTTGCTCATATTATATTCAGTTAGCAACTCACAGCATGACGCAAACTGTGGCTAATGTCTCGACCATGAACCTCCAATGCGCCAAAAGAGAGCTGATTTAGGGTTCCGAGCAGCATCTTAACGAGTTCCTTCCTTGTCTTCTTTGTACCCGACCTCCTGCGACACACAAGAATCACACATAAACAATCAATTTCCTTTCCTTGAACCTTAAGCAAATTGTTATTATTTTATCAAAAGAAAGGCACATTGACATTATATTCAAAACTAGCAAGCGCTCATGTGTTTGCTAGCCGGTTTAGAGACAAGCAGGAGAGGGGAAAAAATACCTCCTGTATATCACGTAACCCAATTAAGGTTTAACAGCAATCAATTTGCCTGTACACCTAAGAGTCATAAACTGATTAATGCAGGTTGCATACAAAAATGATGCTAGATTATACATATTAGATCTCCACCAAAATCAAGATAATTTTGTGCAAATAAAAGTTACCATGCATAATATAGTTTAATAATTTAGTAAATACATAAGAAAATGAGAATAAAAATGATATTATTTAATCTGTTAGAAGAAAGGCATATGGTACAGTAAGTTGATGAGATAGACAAGAGTGGACGGCCTCTTGTGTTTCTCGTCAATGTGGTGACAAAAGTTAAAGCACTTTGAAATTCTCCTCGGTGCTATTATTATATGTAATTTGTTTTCTTCATCTTTGTTGGCTTCCTAAAAGTCAACAAGAGGTTAACTTGCTAAATCGATCGGCTGCCCATCTTCGTCTGCTGATAATGCAATGTAATTAACCTTAACTGATGATAATTAAGCTTAAGACAGTGAAGAATGTTAATTATTTATGGATCAGTAAATTTACCTTCCATTAATGCTAATACCGGTGCTGAATTCATGTACGAAAGTTCTCCTCTGAGCACCAGAACTGTCATTATCCTGGTGGAAATAAGAGTGGATCATCTCGAGCAGGATCGTAGTCTTAGCCCATGCAACTCGCTCAATGGACCTTTCCGGCTCAAATACACTGGCTGCTGCCAAAAAATAAGAGTAGAGAAGGGTTTTTCTGCTTATCCCAAAATCTGTTAGATTGCATTCTTCATACCACCTGCAAATCAATATTTTATAGAATATATGCTAATCAACTCTTTAAGGGGTTGGTTGCATTATAATTGAAGATTTGGTGCTGTCATGGACACTTACTTTTGAAAATTGGCCCATTCAATGCGATGTAATGCTTGGCAGTTGTTGTAGTCTAATCTTGCCAGCTGGAGACACTCATTGTTGTTTACATATGGCATTCTGCGTTAAAAAGATCCTAATAATTGGACGATGGCAATTATCTTGTAATTAGCAACAATTACATATTCTAATTTTATAGTTAAAATGAAGAGCACGCCAAATCCAAGTAACCACGCCAACAGCTTTTTGATGACGGATTTTATAATGCGTCTTGGAATATTTCAAAGCTATTTATTATCTTTATACTTTCTGATTTTTTTTCAAATAGTTGCAAAATCAACTTTTCAAAACGGGCTATGATTTTACATTTTGCTAAATATTTTAACTAAATGTTTCAAATTATAACTGAATTTTATTAGTTAATTAAATTGTTATTATATCCATTTATTATTGAAACATCTTTTTCTTAGAAAAAGAAATATCTTTATTCTTTTAAAAAAATCACCAAAGAATCATGCCTGCGATAACGAGTAATTCTGAGTAATCATATATGGATCTGTCCTAACTAGATGAATATTCGCACTTGATAGATTATATGAATGACTTAGAACCATTGAAATAGATCTATATTCAATAAGAGATTTCATACTAGATTAAAATAAAAGGTTAAAAAAATTATAAATTTTGATTTGATAATTGGATCATGCTCAAATTATTACAGGAGAATATGAAGGTTGGTTTTTTATAGTATCCAATGCGTCGCTATGGTAACCATACGATCTTTAGATATCATAAATCTCGCCTTGAGGCTATAGTTTTGGTAGTTTTTTGTTTTATTTTCCTTGTTATTTTTGGATTTCATACTATTTTTAAATTTTCTACTTCTTTCC
This sequence comes from Populus euphratica, assembly GCF_000495115.2. Lineage (NCBI taxonomy): Eukaryota > Viridiplantae > Streptophyta > Magnoliopsida > Malpighiales > Salicaceae > Populus > Populus euphratica. The sequence goes on from NW_011503161.1 coordinate 3,844, forward strand.
TTTGTAATTTTGGATTTTTTTTCCTTTCGAACCTATTTAAGGCTTTGTAAACCTTTAAAAAAAACAGACTTGATTATCATTATTTTGAGAAAAATAAAACTTATGAATTTGAGGCTCATATCTACGATCCTTTTTGCCCATGCAATTATTATGTGTTCTTTGCTTAATTATTATCTTTGATAATAGGTCCCTGACTAGTACTAAAAATCTAAGGTGGATTCAGATGAGAACATAATTGGGGATTTTGAATTTTGTATCAAAATTCTTAAGTTTTCAGGGATTTTACAGGCAGAAGAATTCATAGACTAGTCAAATGGGATTGAATAGATTTTTTAACATTAGGATGTGCCTTAACATATATGAATGGAGTTAGTTGTAATTAGTTTAATGGGCAGGGCATCTGTTTGGTGGGAGAAGTTGAAGAAGATAAGAGAGAAACAAAGGAAAGCTAGAATCAATGACTAGGAAAAAAATAAAGAAGCAGATGAGAGATCACTTAATTTTTTCATTTTGGTTACTTATGAACTTTATACCAAAGACTCCACACATTGAAACAAGAAGGTAAATATGTCAATGACTACATTGATGAGTTTTACCAACTGGTTTCAAGAAATGATTTGGTGGCACAGTACTTTAGTGGCCTGTGACAATCAATTCAGGATGTTTTGTGTCTTCAGTCTTCGTGAACAATGTTAGAAGCGTATCAAAGGTCTTTAATAGTGGAGAAGTAGTGAGTTAAATCTTGTTCCTCGTATCAGACGATTAAACATCCAAGCTATTAATATGACAAATTACTTGCATGACATTCATGAGTAGATCAAATAGACAATTAGCGTAATAACACAATGTATAAGTCCCTCATTGATACTTATTATAGGAGAGTGGTGTTTAAGGTTGTGATTTGGTATGAGTAGTCCTTACATGTGACAAGTTTCTAGTGGGTGAGTGTAGCTAGTAATTCAAGGAAATAAAGATAGGTCTTTGTGAGGTATTGCAGAAGATTAATGATAATGCTTATAAGATTCGTTTTCCCCATCACTTGAAGACTATGATGTCTTCAATGTCCAATACTTGACTTTTTATTTGGAGGAGGAATGGAAATCAAAAACGAGTTCTCTCTTACCTAGAAAGAATAATGTAGTTGGACTTGCGATAACAAGTGAATCTGAGCAATTATGTGTGGGTCTGCCATAACTAGATGAAGATCTGCACCATATAAATGATGTGGATGACCTAGGACCAGCGAGACATGTTTAGGCCTAACAAGAGATTGCATTATACTAAAATAACAGATAAAGAAGGCAATAACTTTTTATCCAACCGTTAGATTGTCTTTAAATTTTTATAGGATATTATAGGGGTTGTTTTCCTTAAAATATCTAATGCATCACTATAAAGACCGTCTAATTTTTAGATATCACAAAACTCCCTTCGAGGCCCTGATTTTGACAGTTTTTGTGATTGAACTTGTTATTTTTAGTTTTTATAGTTCTTTTCTTTGTAATCTTGGATTTTTTTTTATTTTCTAGTTAAGGTAAGGTTTTTGATCTATTTAAAGCTTTATAAACCTCCTAAGAAGATAAACTTGATTATTATTATTTTTAGAAAAATAAAATTTATGAATTTAGTGGTTGCATCTACAACTTTTTTTTGCTTATATATAATTATTTTGTGTTTTTTATTTAATTGATGTCTTTACTTCCTCCTCGTCAAAGAATTTTTTCCTTATTTGCTAGTATCAAGGAGGAAGAACTTTGGAAAATTCAACGTATATTATTGTAAAAAAGAAAAAGAAAAAGGCATATACTACACTATTTATAAATTTAGCAGCCATTATATGTCTGAGTGCCTCTCAGTAATTAAGAATCAAGCCTAAATAAAAAAGATTACAACTTGAGTGTGTAACCTGTAAAGGGTCTTCCCAATCCATACGTCATCTTCACCACCATACTGTTCTATATAGAATCTCGACTCCACGCGAGGCAAGCTCGCATGCCATGGAATTTCCAATGCAAATCCCACCTATATATTATAAATAAATTTAAAGTCTATAAAATTAATTGCAGTGTAGAACGAAGGGGAGCAGCATAGTTGTTAACTTGATTTTTTTTTACTCAACTTTCAATTTTTTTTTTAAAAAGAAACCCAAGAAACCCAGTGGGTTTAGTAACCATGGTGAGCAAGGTGCTCTTAAGCATAAGATAAATTAAAATTAACCAGATCAAATCTTATTCAAATTTAAACGACTAATTTATTTTTTTAAATCAACTTTTGAAATAATTTTAAAAAAATCCAAAAATACCACCCTAGATAAATAAGGTACACCATGGGTTTAATAACCATGGTGAGCAAAGGTGCTCTTAATTAAGTATAAAATAAATTAGTACTCTATACAATTTTTACTTGCTTGTGCTGCAAGATTGATAAAATTGGCTCAAAGAGTACAGCAAATATCAAGTTTTAGACGATACCTCGCCAGGTAAGTCCTTCGTTATAATCCATTTATCTAGAAGTTCATTAGCAGCTTGTTTTTCTCTTAGGAATTTGAATGAGAATTCCTTGGCCTTCTCAAGGATCTTCTCTCCCGGAAACAGCAGCTGAGAAGCTCTATACAGGTTGAACATTCCTGTTACTGCCGCTGTTGACTGCCCCGCAAAGCAGAAAAATTCACCGCCTTTCTCAAAATGCTTGAACACGTCTATCAAATATAAAAGAAAATGCCAGGATTATATATAACAGTAATTGGAAATGTTTCTTTATTTTTTTTTTGTCGTAAATAGATTTACCAGCAGAAACATGGTGCCCATTTAATCTTAGTACCCTGAATCCCATGGCTGTGTCATCAATATCATGGAACTCAGAGTTTCTTGCCCAGCAAATGCCATCTTCAGTCCAATTTCTGAAGTAAATTTAAATACCATTTTAGAAAAGTAAATGGTTTTCTTACACATTTCGTGCATTTCAATTCTCTATGTAGAAAAAAGAAATATACCTATGAATATAAGTGACACATTCGTCTATCTGGGACTCGAAATATCTTGATATTCCCAAGCGCTGCAAACGATCCACGGCCCATATGTGCTCAAATAAGTCAACCGGGTAGACATTGGGAACTAAAAAGTGGTTAAACAGATAGAATTAAGCATGTGATCCTCAAAGTAAATGATTTCTAGTCAAGAACGGGAATAATTAAAGCACTTTACCTCCCCATTCGAATCTTTGGACCGCCTTATTTAAATATTCCATGCAGTTTGTATCTTTAGGTTGACTGAGTGCGAAGGCAGTGGAGGATGGGGAGAACAAGAATGACCCATCTTGGCTCTGTAATTTTAGAAGCCTTTTCCATTCCAGGCCTGGCATTCCTTCTAAGCTATAGAGTAGTGTTGTGGGCACATTGTGCATCATGTCCTTGCGTATCCTATCCACACACACACACACACACAATAGTTGCATTACATACAGGAAATGATAACCAGGTTCCTGTGTACTTTGCAAAATAGTAAGAAGATGCATGTGACCGCTTTAGTTCAATTATCATATAATATACAGGAAAGCTAGGAAACACAATTATGACTGAAGTTTGTGTGATGAAGCAACCTTGTCAGCTTTAAATTTCTACTGGCATAAATCTCTTGCAGGACAGGAGAATCATAAGGAACTTCGATGTCTAATTTTTTAGCTATCTCGAGAAGTGAAGGGAAAGCAACTTCAAATCCAATAGGCATGTGCTCAGCGTTTTCATCTTCAAGCTTGCATAAGTTGTCTCTAAAGAATAACATACCTGATATAATGATGAAGCGGGTGCCATGTTAGCTTATCATGAATACACTCGGGTGGAGAAAATCGATCCTGCATGCTACCCTGGAACACAGCGATTTCTGGACTGGGCTACTAACCTTTTTCACATTTTTCTTGATGTAAATTCCATGATTTCAATGCGACAACACATGCTAGCGTATTAATCAACCTATCATGCGCCAAAAATATTTCAGCATCACCCCATGAACCATCTGGAAGCTGATTGTTTGCAATCCACTGAAGGCTAGATGGGAATTGAGGAAGACCACTCCCGTTAATGTCTTCCACAAGAGCAACCCATGCGGTGTCATAAGCTGAGATGCTTATCTCTCCATCGTCCATCATTTCCAGCATTGCTTTAATAGTTTTGACATGCTCGTCTATTTCCTTAGCTCCAGAAACCTTTTTTTTTTTCAACAAGAAGAACAAATGAAAAGAATCTCATATTGAGTTTTTATTTTTTTAGTGCATGAAATAGTATTATAACAAAAAAAAAAAAAGCTGCTACTTTCATATCACCTTAGCAGCATCTTCTTCTGTGCCATCCTCCACAACATTGTGAAGCCAGTTTATCAATGGTAGACCATTTTGTTGATGAAACAAGTCTGCATATCCTGTACAGCAATTACATATCTCCAATAACTTAAATGATTTAACATTTGAATTTCACTAACTTTTGGAATAATCTTATATATTAAATGCTATTAAATAATAATTTATTAGAGATTGTAGCGTACCTTGAGTGCGAGATTTGGATATAGCACTGCATCTTGAGTGAGCATGAAAGTGCTTGCCTCTAGCCCCATACAGCCAAACACCTATTGAAAAGGACGCCATAGTGGTTACCTCAAATAACTACCTCCCTTAGTCGTAATAATTAGTAGTTTGTTACTTATTTGTAAATTAAATATTATTATCGATGTACTAGATTTTAGTGGAATTCTTTAGGAAAAGAAAATACAATAGCACTTTTGGGTAGGAATATACGATGTTGCCACTAAGTATAAGAAATTCAGATTGATTCTTTTACACCTTGAAATGGTAAAGGTAATGCTAATGATATATATTAAAAGGCTTCAAATCCCATATTACAAAAATAAAACATTCTTATAGTATTTAAATAGTGAACTTTGAAATGAGTTATTAACCACTGAAAAATATGAAAAAAAAAATATCTAGGGTAGGAGAAAAAATAAATTTGAAAAAAAAAGGTTCTTTTCAGGTTTTTGCCTGGTCACTCGAGTCCTGGGTTAACCTGACAGGTTGACTGGTTTACTCTGGGTTAATTGCAAGCTCAAATTTTGAATGAAACATACCCTCCTAAAACTGTTGGGTCAGGCCTCCTAGTAGGACTCACTAGCCTGTTGCTGGGCATGAACTAAGCTATTGGGTTCCAATTCAAAAGGGCATAAAAAACGTTGGATCCCAGTGACAGTAGGACTCAATTGTGTGTTGGGTCATGGTGGTAGGCAGGACTCAACGTTGTTGGGTCATGTTGTGATCAGGGTTCAAAGCTGTTGGGTCTAGCAGGAAGGAGATCCCAGCATTGTTCGGTCCTGGAGTGGTGGGAGGCTAAGCCTAACGATGTTATGTCTTGCTAAATAAAGAGCTCAACCCTATTAGGTCTTGATGGAGGCAGGACCTCTAACCTTATATAGTTAGTAGGTCCTGCCTAGCCTAAGGTATGAGGCTCAATGTTGTTGGGTCTTAGTGTTATGGGAGGTAGGGCCTAACACTGTTGAATCCTAGTGTGTAGAAGGCAGGGCCCAACATTGTTGGATCCTGATTAATAAAGGACTTAATTCTATTGGGTCCTAATGAAAGCAGAATACAAAATCCTATATAGTGGGGTCTTGCTTAAGATATGAGACCCAAAGCTACTAGGTTCTTGTGTAGTGGAAGGCAAAGCCTAATGCTATTGAACATTAGCTGTTAAGTCCTGATATGTGAGACGCAAAATCTAATGCTGTTGGGTGCTGGAGTGATGGGAGGCAGGGACCCACCCTATTGGGTCCTGCTTGACCCAAGACTCTATATAGTTGGTTCTGCAGCACAACAACACCTCATTAGAGTTGGGTCTTGGTGACGTTGGACCTAATCTCAATATCGATTTTTAAAAAAATAATAATATAAAAACATCAAAAGAATATTAATTTGAAGTAAAAAAAATTTAAAATTTTAAAATTTATTGGGTCTCGCTTTATAGCCAAACACAATCTCAATATATATATTTTTAAGTAAAGAAAAAAATTAAAATTTCCAAATTTCCAAGGTTTCACTTCATAACCAACACATAATGTCAATATGTATTTTTTGAAAGAAATTATTTTGAATTAAAGAATAAAGTTTTAAAATTTTTAAATTTCTTAGGTCTCACTTTGCAGCCAAACACAGTGTCAATATATTTCTTTTAAAAAAATTAATTTGACCTAAAGAAAAAAAATTAAAATTTTTAAATTTCTTGAGCTTCACTTCGCAACCAAACACAATGTCAATATATTTTTTTAAAAAAAATTAATTTGATGTAAATAAAAAATTTAAAATTTTTAAATTTCCCGATCTTCACTTCGCAACTAGACACAATGTCAATATATATATATATATATATTAAAAAACCTATATGGAAGTGAAAAAAAAATTAAAATTTCAAATTTTCTAGGTCTCGCTTCACAATCAGACACAATCTCAATGTATATTTTTCTTAAAAAAATTATTTTGAAGTAAAGAAAAAAATTAAAATTTAAAAATTTCCCGTGTCTCTCTTCATAACCAAATATAATGTCAATATATTTTTTTAAAAAAAATATTTTGAAGTAATGAAAAAAATTTAAAAATTCCTTGGTCTCGCTTCGCAAGCAAATATAATCTCAATATATTTTTAAAAAAGCTTTCAAAAAATAATACAAAAACATAAAAAGTATTAATTTGAAATTAAAAAAAACTTTAAAAATCATCAAAAAAATTTCATAGAATTTTTGAAACACAAAATCAAACATGCTTTAATTAAATTTCATCAACACAAACTAAACTAAAATAAAATAAAATATCATCACCCAACTTTTGTATAAAAAAAATTACATCAATTAATTTCATCTTTATAGTATGAAAAAAATCAATAAAAAAAAATAAAGAGATAAAAATTAAAACGTTGGGTCATGATAGAAGGGAAACCCAAACACTGTTGTCCTGGTGGGAAGGAGGTCTAGACATTGCAGGGTCCTAGTATAAATAGAGTCCAATGTTATTGATATTTTTTGGAAGTGTTTTGAGTTTGGCTGACAAGTGTTGGGTCATTCAGCCTGATCCGTTAGCATTCGATCTTAGAGAAAACAGGACTCAATTATCTTAGATTTAGTTATGTAGTCAAATTTAATTTTAATATAATATTATAAAAATAAAAAAATTAAATAAAAAAAATTAAAATATTTTAAATATTTTGAGTCTCGCTTTGAAGCCGGACACAATCTCAAAATATTTTTTTAAAAAAAATAATAGAAAAAAATAGAAAAATTAATACAAGAACAATAATCAAACCAAACCCTACCTAATAGTTTACTTAAAAAAACATAGAAAAAATAATACAAGAACAATAATCAAACCAAACCCTACCTTACAGTTTACTTTATCAAATGTCTCCGCACATCGATGAAGTTGGCAAATGAGATGCCTTTTTTGACCATTCTTGTTTGAGAAACAATAGAATATCTAATAAGTTGTTGAGAAGATTCGCAACATCAGGGTAGAAGTAAAGCATTAAATACTCATATGAATGGACATTATATATATTTAACCTACAAGTTTTTTATGTGTTTTTTTAATTGATTTTTCAATCTCAATTCTTTCCTTTAATATTAGGTTTATTAAAAATTATATTTATATTTTTTTCTAGTTTATTTTTTATGAGATTATCTCATTTTTATAATTTGAACTGTGAGTTAGATAAGTAAATTCAGTTGACATAAGTTATTTTTCTTATTTTATATTGGATTGATTTGAAATTAGACGTCATGATTTATTTTGGTTTGTTTTCCATGAGTTTATTCTCATTTCATGATTTAGGTAATGATTTTGACAGGGTTAATCTAGCTAACTCAAAAAAAAATTTATTCAATTTTTTTTAATTTAATCTTTCAACACGAGATTTATTGAGATTTAGGCTTCATAGTTTATTTTAATTTTTTTCTATTGGATTATTATAATCTCATGAATTAGATTGCGGATTTGACATGTTAACCTGGGTTGACTTAAATTATTTTTTTTTTAATTTCATCATTCAATATTGAGTTTATGAAAAATTAAACTTTATAATTTATTTTGATTTGATTTCTATAATATTATCATAGTCTTATAACCTAATATTCAGATTGGTAGGTTGACCCGAGTAGATCTAATATGTTATCGTTTCAGTATTTATAAAAAAAATTATAAATATTTATTTTGAGTAAAATTATATTTTTATCGGCTATCTAAATTGTTTTTGACCTTGTCAAATCGATCATGTTATACAAAATAAATCTTCATATAGTTTAAATTTATTTTATTAAAAAAATATTAACAACATCTAAATATATTTTTACATCAATTTTTATTTATATAACACACACAACATAGATTGGACAATTATCTAGTTGTATTTATAACATTAAAAAAAACTAGAAATAATAGTGTAAAATAAATATATTTCTAAAATAATTTTGAATTGAATGTTAATATTCTTGGAAGCTGAATCGAAAGGTAAACTCTCTTATCCCGCCTGTCACTGTCTTCCTTCCTCCAAACAGTAATCAAACCAAACCCTATTCTACAGTTTACTTTGTCAAGATGCCTTGTTTTGACCACCGGGTATGCTTGCAGGAAAGTGCTAGAATCTTACATGCTAGCTCATGCGGACGCGCGCAATGGACATGGACATGGACAGTTGATTTTATTTATGCACGTATTTAATTATTATTAATCTCTTGTGGCCCATGATGATGAAGTGATTAATATCACAATTAAACCAACTTCATTAACTAGGAGAATGGTGCGGACTTTTGAAAGCTATCGTCTAACTTTTCTAAACCTTTTATTAAATTAAGCTGTCGTCTGACTTTAT
>NW_011503242.1:0-12152 GCF_000495115.2 Populus euphratica
CTCTTGGTCAAGTGCTAGCTGTTCTCAGATTTAGGTTTACTTTATATGGATGGAAAGGTAAGACATAGACCTACAACTTTTATATGGAGCCCAAGATATAAAAAGACCATTTTCAAGTCCAAATTGTTGCCACAGCAAAGAAGCCCGAATCTGTCCTCCAGCCCGAGCATTATTCAGTATTTTGGCCATATATGGAGTTCTAGAAGTTGAAATGAGCTGAGGTTTTTACACAAGAAATCTGAGACAATTGCCTACAACTTTCATGTTTTCAAGTGGCTCCCATTTTGACGTTATCAATGACGTTTTGGGCAAACAAGAGAAGATAAGGATTGTCACCAAGTCAAGAGTTGGCCACCCACTCATCAATTAGTCATCAAATCAATAGTTCCCAATTTTGGCCTATAAAAGGAGACATTTGCCATGCATTTAGGCATCTTGGTTTCCAGATCAAGATCATGCTCTTCCTTTCTCTCTTTGTATTTTTTGTAATGTTTATGCTTTGCTTTCATTAATATTAAGTTTATGCCTTTCATTTCCTTTCCTTTACTTAGTTAACTTTTATGTTCTTATTTTGTTTATCTATTTTGCTTTCTTTCATTATGTCTAGCTAAGTTAGTTATTTTATTTTTTTTTTATTTCTTTCATTATGTCTAGCTACGTTTATTATGTCAAGGTGAAAAGGTTACACTAATGGTGTAAGAATAAGTATAATGTAAACTTAATATGGACCTTAATGTTTGATACTAACATGTTTTATATTTGTTATCTTGTTCACTCTTTAATACTTTGCTTGTTAAATGACTAATCTTGATTTATGTTGTATAACACTTGGTACAACAAATGCTTGGCACTTTCATAGCCCATAATGTATGGTATAACCGACACCTGAGCTATGAAAGGAACTTGATTTGTTGTTAACATAAGTTATAAAACTTGATTTGTTATTAACATAAGTTATAATCATGAATGTTTGACGAGATTTACAAGTATTAGCATTAATCGAATAAGATGACTAATGTAATCATGTTAACAATCTATAATCAGATTGAAACCTCCTTTATGTGTGGTTTCCAATTGAATAATAAGAGTTTATACTATACTTGTTTGACATACCATTAGTGGAAACTCTAACCTTGACATTTGTTATTATCATTGTTTAATCGTTACATTAATATTCCATCTCAAAGTTCTCATCTTCTTCTTCTTCTTCTCCTTCTTTTTCTTTATTATTATTATTATTATTATTATTATTATTATTATATTACTATTATTATTAGTATTACTATTATTATTATTATTATTATTATTATTATTATTACTACTACTAATACTATTATTATTATTATTATTATTATTATTATTATTATTATGTTATTGTTGTTGTTGTTGTTGTTGTTATTGTTGTTGTTGTTGTATTATTGTTATTTATAATTTGTACAATTAACCTCCCTGTGGTTCGACCCCGGTCTTGCTGAGTTATTTATTACTTCGACACTCCTGCCCTTGGGAGAAGACATCAATCTTTTAGTCGTGTCACTTACCCTCACAGATTGACTCATCATTTTTCTCACAAGGCTCAAGAGTGGGTTTTTTTGATAACCTTACAACTATAGAGATTAATGATTGATTTGACTTGATCTATATATTGTCTTCCAGAACTACTTATATTTGCATTGTATTGCCCCTTGGGATTTTGTTGTGATTGAAATGGAAACTTACCTTGCTCTTGAAAACTAAGAACATATATGAATTTTGCAAGAGTATGTTTAAAATCTGTTATGCTTTGAGCAAGTTCAGTGTTGATTTTCTATTGCTTTTTAATGAATGCATATAAAGTTTCTTCAAAATTTCTTCTAAGAGGTGGAGCATAAAGAGGTGCATATCCATGAGAATTTTAAAAATTATAGTGTGCTTGAAATTGTGGTTGTAAAGTTTGTGCATTGTCACTCTTCCAACTAAAATTTAGGTGATTTCTCCAACTAGGGTTGTATATTTGTAAGTATGGGTTATGATTGGGCCTTTGAAAACTATTTAAAGAATGAGCTTATTCATGAAGACATTCCTTAAAAGAAGGCAAGGTTGGACAGTCATTAGTTAAGTGTTCATTTGTTTTACAAATTCGACACGCAATTGCTCATAGGGACAACTCAGTTTCGGCAGTGAATCACAATTTCGCTGCAACCAACTCAACTTCAGTGGCGAATCACGAATTCGCTGTAGAACATGAAACTCGGCAGTGAATGTTAATTTGCTGCAGACAACTCAACTTCAGTAGTGAATTCTAATTCACTGCAGAAGACTCAATTTCGGCAGCGAATACTTATTCGTTACAACCGACACAGTTTCGGCAGCGAATCGAAATTTGCTGCAGAACACACAATTTGACAGCAAATTCTAATTCACTGCAGAAGACTCAATTTCAGCAGCGAATACTTATTTGCTGCAGCCGTCACAGTTTCAGCAGCGAATTGAAATTTACTGTAGAACACACAATTCTGCAGCGAATACTGATTCGCTGCAGAAGACTCGGTTTCGGCAGGGAATGCTAATTCGCTGCAGCCGACACATTTTTGGCAGCGAATCGAAATTTCGCTGTAGAACACCCAACTCGGCAGCGAATTCTAATTCGCTGCAGAAGACTCAATTTCGGCAGCGAATACTAATTCACTGCAGCCAACACATTTTTGGCAGCGAATCGAAATTTCGTTGTAGAACACCCAATTCGGCAACGAATTCTAATTCACTGCAGAAGACTCAATTTCGACAGCGAATACTAATTCGCTGCAGCCGATACAGTTTCTGCAGCGAATTGAAATTTCACTGTAGAACACCCAATTCGGCAGCGAATTCTAATTCACTGCAGAAGACTCAATTTCGACAGCGAATACTAATTTGCTGCAGCCGATACAGTTTCGACAGCGAATTGAAATTTCACTGCAGAACACACACATTGAAAACCATTAATTACAGCATATATCTTTCAATCATTCCAACAGAATACACACATTGAAACTATCCATTCCAGCACATAATCCTTCAACCAATCCCAGCAAAACACACACATTGCATGCCAACCAACCCCATAGTTAAAACCGGCCCCCTACTATGATTTGTTGTTTCTATTTTATTCATTTTTCTTTGTTAGATGTTCTGAAATTGGCCTCATTTCATTTTTGTTTTCCTTGTCCTCTTAGTTAATTTCTGTTTTCTTCACAGCTAGCTTAAGTCTTAGGTCAATTTTCTTAGGGTTTTTCTTCTTCATTTCCGGTTCTGGATCTTAAGGAGAAGAGGAAGGAAGTTTTATGACCCATACCTTACGAATCTAGCTAGGTTTGAGGAAGGTTTCACAATGTTCTTCCTCCTCTCCCGTTGGTTTTCTTCCTTCTTCTTCCTCTCACGCTGGTTCCCTTCTCCTTTCTCTCTAGGTGGTTGTCCGATCTTCTCTCAAGGTCTACTCTCTCTCCCTCACACGTTCACAAGGCTTAGGTTTCTGTTGGGGAGGAGAAAGGGAGAGTAACATGCAGCTGAACATACAGCTGCAACAACTTTAAGAAGAGCTAGGGTTACCTTCTCTATCCTCCTTATATTTATCCTCCCCATTAAATGAGGTGGGTGTTTGGGGGTTGGTTTAGATGTATTCTTATCCTTATTTTGATCTATCTAAAAATAGTTTTACCCCTCCCTCTCAGCTCCTTAAGAAAATTATTATTATTTTATTTTTAAGACAAAAATTGTGTCGCTGCAGATGCAGAAATCGGCAGCGAGAACTGCTTTGCTGCAGATGCAGAAATCAGCAGCGAAAACTGCTTCACTGCAGATGCAGAAACTGCGTCGCTGCCGATCGAGAAATCGGCAGCGAAAACTGAGTCATCAGTTATATATATATATATTTTTTTTTTCTTTTGGGTGTTTACAAAAATATTATTCAATTTTTAATAAATAATAAAATAATTCTTAATTTATAGTCTTAGCGTCAACAACTAAGACAATAACTTAAAAGGTTCGTTCTTGGTATTTGATTTACTTATTTTTATTGGTCGTTGCATCATGGGAAATGTAAGTATCTCTAAGATGATATTCAATTAGCTGCGTACCCTAAATCCATTTTTTTCTTTATTTTTTTATTCCTTTTTAATCTGTAAAACTTTAAATAGTGCTCAAATGAATTATACCACCACTGAAAAAGAATTACTTGCAGTAGTATTTGCATGTGAAAAATTCAGATCTTATCTTGTTGGCTCACCTGTTGTTGTTTTTAGTGATCATGCAGCATTGAAATATCTTCTTTCTAAGAAAGATTCCAAGGCTAGATTGGTGCGGTGGATTTTATTACTTCAAGAATTTGATATCACAATCAAAGATAAGAAAGGCAGCGAAAATGTTGTCGCAGATCACTTGTCAAGATTGACAACAGATTCGAAAACTGACATCACACCAATCGATGACTACTTTCCTGATGAATCTTTACTTTCTGTCTCTACAATGCCTTGGTTTGCTAATATTGTCAATTTTCTTGTTTCAGGACAATTGCCAGCTCATTGGAATACCCAAGATAAAAGAAAGTTTTTGAACGAAGTGAAGAACTTTTATTGGGATGATCCTTATTTATTCAAATATTGTCCTGATCAAATATTTTGAAGATGCATTCCTGACAATGAGGTAAGTAGTGTCATTAAATTTTGTCATTCTGAGGCATGTGGGGGCCATTTCTCATCAAGAAAGACAACTGCAAAAATCTTACAAAGTGGATTTTACTGGCCCACCATGTTCAAAGACTCACATGCATTCTGCAAGTCTTGTGAAAATTGTCAAAAGTTGGGATCTATTTCAAAACGTCACATGATGCCTTTAAACCCTATTATTGTCATTGAGATCTTTGACTGTTGGGGTATAGATTTCATGGGCCCATTCCCTCCATCATTTGGTTTCTTATACATATTAGTCACAGTAGATTATGTTTCAAAATGGATAGAGGCAATTCCAAGTCGAAACAATGATCACAAAATAGTGATAAAGTTTTTGAAAGAAAATATTTTGAGTCGATTTGGAGTCCCTCGAGCCATAATAAGTGATGGTGGAACACATTTCTGCAACAAGCCATTTGAGTCTTTAATGAAGAAATATGGAATCATACACAAAGTTGCCACCCCTTATCACCCTCAAACAAGTGGACAAGTAGAGCTTGCTAATAGAGAGATCAAACATATTTTGGAGAAAACAGTGAACCCTAATAGGAAAGACTGGTCTTTAAGACTTAATGATGCACTTTGGGCTTATCGAACTGCTTATAAAACATCATTAGGTATGTCACCTTATAGACTAGTCTATGGAAAACCTTGTCACTTGCCTGTGGAACTTGAACATAAAGCTTATTGGGCTATTAAAACTTTCAATTCAAATCTGGATGATGCTAGTCAACTGCGAAAATTACAAATAAATGAGCTTGAGGAAATAAGAAATGATGCATATGAAAATTCAAGAATTCATAAAGCAAGAATAAAAGAATTTCATGACAAGAAAATACAGAGAAAAACCTTCAATGTTGGTCAAAAAGTCTTGCTTTATAATTCTCGACTGCATTTATTTCCTGGAAAATTAAGATCAAGATGGAGTGGTCCTTTTATTGTGAAACATGTGTATCCATATGGGGCCTATGACATCGAGAATCCAAAGAATGGCAATGTTTTCAAGGTAAATGGACATCGTCTGAAAGTTTACTTTGACAATTTTTCAGTTGAACATAACTCTATTGAATTGGGTGATCCTGTATATAAAGATTGATTTTATTTTATTTTATTTTTGTTTCTTATATAAATATTGATTTTATTTTATTTTATTTTTGTTTCTTTTTGAGTGATTTTTGCAAGTTTCTTCACCCCGGTCAAATGGCGGATAACGGTACTCCGTGACTTAAGTCGGTTCTTTCAGTTTCCCACAATTACTGATATCTGTGTATATATCTGTGCAATTCTTTGAATCTCTCTTCCAATTCTCATTTGAAAATGGACACTAATCTTGAAAAATTGAAAAAGTATTTTCCCGCTCTGCCTCAGAATGCGATTACAAAAATTTACCGTGCTAGATGTGCAAGATTGAGATTATTAATGAATCATGGAATTCCTGAAGATATTCGTTGGTTGATTGAAGCAAAGGTCCGATTATCAGGTGAGTCCTTTAACTTCTTCATTTCACACGTGCCTGGAACAGGTAAAAGCACTTTTGCAAAGAAGCGTCGTGCAAAATGACTGGATGTCTGTCATCGATGTGCTAGATGGACTTGTAATACACAATGTCGTTCTTTAGGAATGGTATCTATAAACCGTGAAGATAAAATACAATTCATTAAGGATGGTGTGAGTAAGGAGTCTTTAGATAATCTTCTATTGACTCTTGAGACGCATCCTAGTGGAGATGTGCATCGTGCAATTCATGATTTATGGCCACTATTTCATAAAGAACATGATCGACTTAGTCTTGGGAATCTGACTAAAAAAGACCCTGTTTGCCAGTTTTTAAGAAAACTGGATGGGAAGCCTATCCCCGACCCATAGAGGGCGTTTAAGCCGTTCTTGGACGTAAAACCAAGGGAAGATGTGAGCCACAATCACAACTACCTGTACATACACATGCTTTTTTCAAAAGTAAATAAATAAATAAATAAAAAGAGAAAGAGAGAGTGTGAGACTACAGCTGGCCTACATATAGATGTTATGATTGTCTTTCTAATTTCTCATCTATAAAACCCTATTTTCCTTCCTTTCATTTCTACTCAACCCATACATTCAACAAATACAGAAGTGTGTAGAAATGGCAAGTTCCTCAAGTCATCAAATAAGAAATATTTGTGTTTTTGGTGGATCTAGTCCTGGAAAAGAAAAGGAGTTTTTAGAATCAGCAAATCATCTTGGTCAGGTCCTAGCTGAGAGAAAGATTCATTTAGTGTATGGGGGAGGCAGTCTTGGGTTAATAGGAGGTGTGTCAATAGCTGCATTTTTAGGAGGTAGTCAAGTTTTGGGGGTCGTCCCTGAAGCTTTGGCACAAGGGGACATCATTGGAAAAACAATTGGAGAGGAACTTCAGGTCTCCACAATGTCGGCTCGAATGAATGCAATGTTTAACCATGCTGATGCTTTCATTGCTTTACCAGGTGGTCTAGGCACATTGGAAGAGATCTTTCATATTTCCTCTTGGGCTCAATTGCACATTCACCATAAACCCATAGGTTTGTTAAATGTTAATGGTTATTATGATAAGTTGTTGTCTTTTCTTGATCATGCTGTGGAACAGGAATTTTTAACATCTTCTACACGACAAATCATAATCTCTGCTACTACTGCTGAACAATTGATTGACCAACTACAATCTTTCATTCCTGTGATTGATCCTTCCATGAGTCGCATAAATTGGTCATCTAAGGAAAGCCGTAAAAAGCTTAGATTGGATTTGAGCCTTCATTTGTGAATTTTTGTGTCTTTTGGTTTTATTATTATGTTTTGTCATTTTTTATTTTTGTTTCAGTGTGTTTCAGGTTTGTTAATGTTCATTATTTCAGGTTGATATCTTTTATACTCTATCTTTCTACCTTAGAACATTGAGGACAATGTCTCGTTTTGGTTGGGGGGAGAGGGTAGTAGTTGATAAAAAAAAAAATTGTTTTTCATTTCATAAAGCATGTGCATAATTGTTGTTACTAGGATGGCAGAGTAAAGGAGTTCTTTTGTTAAAGTGACTCTTGAGACGCATCTTAGTAACCATTCTTAACAAGGTCTATTATAATACTTCCTGAAATATTCAGGTTTACAAACTCTCGTATTGTTACCACTTAATTCTGCTCATATACTTATTTAACATGTATTCTTAAACCTTAATTTACACACACACACTTTAACATATGATTGTGGGTTGCATATTGGATTATTACATTATTTATGTTCTTTTGTTAAAGGTAACAACTAAGGGAAAGGGATTGTATATAATTAAAAAAAAAACATGAAAAAAAAAGAAAAAAAAGAAAAAAAAATGATGATAATAAAAATGTAGATAAGTTTGATTTCGTAGCCTCCCTAACCTAAGCAATTAAGCCCGAAGGGGTGTTTTAACACCTAATACCCTAAAGTCAACTGACTTGGGAGCTATTGGCCCAACGCTTGTTACATGGGTTGAGGAGAAAAGCTTAAGGGAATCAAACATTGCACTATCTACATATTAGTATCTGCGACCCGAGTTACTAAGCTCGTAGGGGTGTCTTAACACCTAATGCCCTAAGACCAACTGGTCTGGGAGTCATTAGCTGAAAGCTCGTTACATGGGTTAAAGATGCATGATGTTTTTAAAGTATATGTATATAGAGTTAAAAAAAAAAAAAGGAAGAAAAAAAAAAGACAAAAATAGTAATCCCAACCCAAGGAAATTAACCTTAAACATTAGAACAAAAATTTTGTTTTCTTTCAAGGAAAGCCCCATAATTATGTGTTGATACATTGAGCACAAAAGAAAGGTTTATTAATATCTTGTTAAGAGGTACTGGGCAGATATATAAATTTAATGAGAGTTTGTTTATCTGGATGGATTAAAGGAAGTTAAATGATGAATACCTTGCTTTGTGAAATTTGCAAATTTGTTTTCTATTTTAACGCTTTGATTACTAGGGACTAGTAATAAGCTGGTTGGGGGGTGTGATTAGTACTTAAAAGTGCATTTTTATCATGGTTTTATATCATCATTTTGCACTTGAAATATCAATAACTCCTTAACTAAAATATGTTTTATAATAATGTATCTAATAATATAAGATACCTATAATTTATGGTAAATGTCTATTTTTAATGCAGGCCTATCACATAAATGAAAGGATTGATTGATGACTTGAAGAACTTAAATTGCAAGGATAAAGAGATGGCCAAACTTAGAAAAGAGATGTCGGTGCAATCCAAACCGGAACACTGTTCGGTAATTGGGTCATATCTAGAGCTATATATCTCAAATTTAGGTCCAATTTATATGGATGGAAAGGTAAGACATAGGCCTACAACTGTCATATAGAGCCCAAGATCTAAAAAGGCCATTATCAAGTCCAAATTGTAGCAACAACAAAGAAGCCCGAATTTGTCTTCCAGCCCGAGCACTGTTCGGTATTTTGGCCATATCTGGAGTTCTAGAAGTCCAAAGGAGCTGAATGTTTTACACAAGATAGCTTAGACAATTGCCTACAACTTTCATGTTTGCAACTGGCTCCAATTTTGACGTTATCAATGACGTTTGCTTAGTACTTGCCCTCATCATGGTTTTGAAACATGGAGATTGATTTCACATTTCTATGAAGGGTTAACAACTAAAAATAGGCAAATGGTTGAATTGATGTGCAATGGAACTTTTGAAGATAAAGACCTTGATGAAGCAATGGAGTACTTAGACTTGTTAGCTGAAAATGCTCAAAATTGGGACACCGCGGGTACATATGAGGCACCGAGTAAAACTCAACCTCATACATCTAGTGGAGGTATGTACAACCTTAGGGAAGATCATGACCTTCAAGCCAAGTTTGCATCTTTAGCTAGAAAAGTCGAGGCACTAGAATTGAAAAAGAATGGTCAATTAAAATCTGTTGAAAACATTGTGTGTCAAATATGTGAAACAAATGAACACTCAACCAATAATTGTCCAACCTTGCCTTCTTTTAAGAAATGTCTCCATGAACAAGCCCATGCTTTAAACAGTTTCGAAAGGTCCAATCACAACCCATATTCACAAACATACAATCCTGGTTGGAGTAATCACCTAAATTTCAGTTGGAAGAATGAAAATGCACAAACTTCACCACCACAGTTTCAAGCACACCATAATTTCCAAAATTCTTATGGATATGCACCTTCTTATGCTCTACCTCTTAGAAGTAATTTTGAGGAAACTTTGTATGCATTCATTGAAACGCAAGAGACAATCAACACTCAACTTACTCAAAGCATAACAGATTTTAAAGAAACTCTTGCAAAATTCATATCTGCTCTCAGTTTTCAAGAGCAAGGTAAGTTTCCATCTCAACCACAACAAAATCTCAAGGGGCAATATGATACAAATGCAAGTAGTCGTGGAAGTCAACACATGGATCAAGTCAAATCAGTCACTACTCTACGCAATGGTAAGGTTATTGAAAAACCCTCTTTTGAACCTTATGAGAAAGATGATGAGTCAATCTCTAAGGGTAAGGAAGGGGTTGAATTTGAAAATTGCAAAGAAACGACTGATTCACTGCCAGCACTTTCATTTTCTCATGCCATGACCAATCAGGAAGAAATCGAGGATGAAAAAGGCATCGAAAAGGTTGATGCGAATCTTTTATCAAAAGTGACAACAGATTCGACACCAGACATCACACCAATCGATGATTACTTTCCTGATGAATCTCTACTTTCTCTTAATTCAATTCCTTGGTTTGCTAAAAATATCAATTTTCTTGCTTCAGGATTTTTGCCAACTCATTGGAGTATTGAAGACAAAAGAAAATTTTTGAGCAACGAGCAAAATTTTTATTGGGATAACCCTTACTTATTCAATTATTGTCCTGATCAAATATTTCAAAAATGCATTCTTGACAATGAGGTAAGTAATTTCATTAAATTTTGTTACTCTAAGGCATGTGGGGATCATTTCTCATCAAAAAAGAGGATTGTAGAAATCTTACAAAGTGAATTTTACTGGCCCATCATATTCAAGGAGTCAGATGCATTCCGCAAAAACTGTGAAAATTGTCAGAAGGTGGGATTTATTTCAAAACACAGAGAGTCTTTAGATAATCTTCTATTGACTCTTAAATCTCATCCTAGTGGAGATGTGCATCGTGCAATTCATGATTTATGGCCACTATTTCATAAAGAACATGATAGACTTAGTCTTGGGAATCTGACTGAAAAAGACCCTGTTTGCCAGTTTTTAAGAAAACTGTATCGGAAACCTATCCCTGACCCATAGAGGGCGTTTAAGCCGTTCTTGGACGTAAAACCAAGGGAAGATGTGAGCCACAATCACAACTACCTGTACATACACATGTTTTTTTTCAAAAGTAAATAAATAAATAAATAAAAAGAGAGAGAGTGTGTGAGACTCCAGCTGGCCTACATATAGGTGTTATGATTGCCTTTCTAATTTCTCATCTATAAAACCCTCGTTTCCTTCCTTTCATTTCTACTCAACCCATACATTCGAAAAATACAGAAGTGTGTAGAAATGGCAAGTTCCTCAAGTTATCAAATAAGAAATATTTGTGTTTTTGGTGGATCTAGTCCTGGGAAAGAAAAGGAGTTTTTAGAATCAGCAAATCATCTTGGTCAGGTGCTAGCTGAGAGAAAGATTCATTTAGTGTATGGGGGAGGCAGTCTTGGATTAATGGGAGGGGTCTCAATAGCTGCATTTTTAGGAGGTAGTCAAGTTTTAGGAGTCGTCCCTGAAGCTGTGTCATAGGGGGGCATCATTGGCAAAACAATTGGAGAGGAACTTCAGGTCTCCACAATGTCGGCTCGAATGAATGCAATGTTTAACCATGCTGATGCTTTCATTGCTTGTCCAGTTGGTCTAGGCCCATTGGAAGAGATCTTTCATATTTCCTCTTGGGCTTAATTGCACATTCACCATAAACCCATAGGTTTGTTAAATGTTAATGGTTATTATGATACATTGTTGTCTTTTCTTGATCATGCTGTGGAACAGGAATTTCTAACATCTTCTGCACGACAAATCATAATCTCTGCTGCTACTGCTGAACAGTTGATTGACCAACTACAATCTTTCATTCCTGTGATTGATCCTTCCATGAGTCGTATAAATTGGTCATCTACGGGAAGCCGTAAAAAGCTTAGATTGGATTTGAGCCTTCATTTGTGAATTTTTGTGTCTTTTGGTTTTATTATTGTGTTTTGTTATTTCTTATTTTTGTTTCAGTGTGTTTCAGGTTTTGTCGGTGTTCGTTATTTCAGGTGATATCTTCTATACTCTATCTTTCTACCTTAGAACATTGAGGACAATGTCTCGTTTTGGTTGGGGGGAGAGGGTAGTAGTTGATATAAAAAAAAAAATTGTTTTTCATTTCATAAAGCATGTGCATAATTGTTGTTACTAGGATGGCAGAGTAAAGGAGTTCTTTTGTTAAAGTTACTCTG
>NW_011503229.1:0-4048 GCF_000495115.2 Populus euphratica
GATAGCAATGCACAAAAAAAGAGACAACTGTAAAGCTTGATGAAATATCAAGGTTATTTCAAGTTTATATTTCCCTGTGACATGGAATGTTTGGTGTCTTCAATTATGGACTAGATAGAGCATCAAATTTTCCTCCTGGTAATCGACTACAATCGAGCCATCAATCTTAGTCGACCATGATCGATCAACCGACAACTAGAATTGACCAATCATGATTGAACATCAACCAGAATTGATCCTCATTGATCAACTATAATTGTCCAGTTGAAACTTGTTGAACTTTACTTCTTGTTACTAGTTATATTCAAATTTCCTAGTTAAGTTACAGAGTTTTAATTTGAATTTTTCTAGTTAGTAGATAGTTTTATTTGGTTTAGATTTTTCCTGTTTAGAGTTTACTGGTTAGAAAGAGTCAGTTTAAGGTCCTATTTAAACAATTCCATGCATTCTTTTACAAGCAGAGAATAAAATTAATACTATTGACTTCAGGAATTTCTTCAGAACTTCGAGGTCAGAATTGCATCACCCTAGGCATTCATCTAGTTAACCCCATTCTTATGGGGTCAAGTAATCAAATGGACAATAGGAGACTACCCTATTCAAATGTGTGCCAATATACAAGTTTTCACAGCATCACTTAAAAAATAAAAGTGCATAATCAAGTACCACAGATACAAGGAGCTTAAAACATGATAACACAACAAAAATAATAAGCTATAACAGATGGTAAGTTGACTACCTGGAAAGCATCATTATCAGTGGAATTACCACATAAGAAAACAAATTTAAACGATCCTTCAGCATCTTTGCTCCTTGCATATTCAGCTAGTACAGGTCCTAGGGTATGCAGTGCCACGGTGTAGTCCCATGATAGCTCATCATAGAAGAAAGAACTCCCGACAACTAGAATCACCAAATCATCTTCGCTGAATCCATGGTCCACCCTTAGCTGATGCTTAGCATGGGTTTTACTGTAGCTTTCAGCAGCCCACACATCTAGTGGTGATCCGGGAATCACAAAGAAGTTTCCAGTGTCAAGCACACTATATAACATCTGATACAGAAAAGAAAGTAAATTGAAAAACAGCATTAGATTTTCTATACAAGACTGGCTAGAAATAAGATGTAATTAAGTACAGAAGTGGCATTTTTTACTGGCAAAGCAAAGTCTGGAAATACAACAACATTAGCCCTGTTAAAGGTACTTCTCCAATGAGACACCAAATGCTGCAAGTTCATATCCTGATACAATGGAAGACGATTTGCAAGGGTATCTTCTTGGATTATCCATACAAGTGGTATTGACTGAAATGGCTCCTGTGTGAGGCTGCATAAATATAGAAGTCACTAATCATAGCATCCCAAACAAAGGTAAACAGTTACCTAGATCCTCATAATTGCAAATACAGACAGTTCTAAGCAAACCCTTGAGGTCGGCTACAAATTCTAATTATTTTGTTTTCTTCCATACAACTAGCACTTCTATTATCTGCAGAATCACCTCTGCTCATAATTACTATAAAAGGTTTGCCCAAAACAGTTCCTATTGTAATTCTTATGAATAAATTAAAAAATGATCAAGAGAACTGCTGATGCACCCTTAACTCCCTCTTCATGTCTAAAATTCTGTATCTGCTCATAGGACATATACTGCAGCATCCAAGACCCAAAAACAAAGCAAAATCTAGACTAAAACCTCAAATCTAAATTGCTGCAAGTTGTAGATGAGTGCAAGAACCCATGTTTCTAGAATTTCATTGGGTTAATAATGCAAACAATCTTGTTGGCCACTTCAAATTCATTTGCTCCCATATCTGTATACTGTGTTCGTGTGAAGCAAAAACATTTAAATATACAAAAGGCATGTATTGTTTGCAAAATGTCCCACAAAGTGGATGTGTGTTTTTAATTCTGCATGCATGCATACTGAGCATAATCCAGCCAGGCAATGAAGGAACACCAAAGCATTAGAACAAAATTCTAAATTTATATCTGGTCTCCTATATCCTCCCACATTGTTCTTGTTTCACCATCCCCCAAAGCATATATCTGTCGAATAGGTATTGTTAGGAGCATAGACAGTTCTACATAGTTGAAGGCCAAAGTAAAACATGTAGCCTTTACATCAATGTTTATGCCAGGCTTATTTTGAAAGGGGAGATGAATAAATTTGTATTGATGCTTCCTTAACAAACCAAACATCTTCAGCCTGTTAAAGAGGTGATTTGACATTTATATGCAGTCGCATAGTGTAACAAAGCATTTGCTATTAGCAGCAAGAAAATGTCAAGATTTACATAGAAACATCACAGAAATTATACAAGAACAGCCTGAACAATTCACCTTAAGTGCATAACCAAGTTTCCGCAGATTCTTCATCACACTAAGCAACATCAATGACTGTGGATCTTTCTTCATGTTTCCTAAGATCTGGATATCATCAGACAAGAACCATTATAATAAAACATGCTCACAAAAGTTCAGTGCTGAAAGACATGTAGATGAAGTCTTTGAAAAAAACCAGAACTCTTGCTAGAAGTGTGTGTCAGAAAAATGTATTTCTTGGTCCACGTGTCTAATAAAAAGAAAAAGAAGAAAACTAAGGAAAAACCATGCACCCAATCATATGACCTAAGTTCCTCGTGCTTTATAAATTCCTAAAAAATATAAACTACTTCCACACCTTTGTCTGCAATTCTAATAATAAATTTGTAATTGCTTCATAAAAAAGGTTTCTAAATACTAAGCACTCAACTCAAACAAACACCAGTCCCATACTAGTTGGGCTGGGTACTCGAATTGACTTCCTCCATTAAATCCCATCGAGCTAAGCTTTCTTTAAATTATCACTTCACATGTCATTTCTGGTTAACCTTTCTTCCCCCTCCTCCATGCTTCAATTTAATCATATTCGTCATTGATGATGTCCCATGCATTGCCATTGGGTGCAGCCAACTATCTCAGACAACCATCCCTTAAATTGTTTTTAAAGGGCAATCTCCACCCACAATAAAGAACCCAAACTCTACCAAAAACCACACCTCCATTCTAAAATTCATAGTCATTAATTCAACTTCATTGCAGCCATAGCAACACAAATTCCCACAAGCATCCAGCACTGCAGACGCACACTCCCTCTCCCTCACATATAAGCAAGGCCCATGATCACTTGTTATCCAGGGTCCAACTTGCATTGCATGCCAACAAAAGGAATACACTCCAGGCTCATTAAACAATTTCCCAATTCCCATTATGACCAGTTAACGCCAAGCCCTTTAACAATCTTCACAAGGATCAATTCTATTTCAATAAAGAAATTAAATTGCAAGAAAATCACTAGCCATTATATTAGTGGGACCCACCAGTGGATCTTGCATTACGAATCATATCATCTAATGGCTCGCAGTTTTCTTGTAACCTATAGCATTTCTCATTTAGAGCACAAAAGAAATTTGAAAAGAAAAACTGAAATTAGATAGTCGGAGACTTACAACGGCAAGTCTGGGAGGGCGGAGGCCAACTCTATTAGCCAGCACTCTAACATGATCGAGCCCATGACCTTCCAAAAGCAACCGTGATCTTAAACCGGGCACGAATTTCAATGTAGTACCTGACATCAAACCTTCTCTAATCGATCTCCGATGATCGATCCACCCTTTACTAAACACAACCATGCCGGTAATCGAACTCTGCAGCAAAATAGACGCCAAAACGAAAGCGAAAACAGCGAGAAATATCACAAAGTAGAACAAATAAATGCCGCGAAACGGAATACAAGAGAACCACCCGCCCTTGCGGTTGTTGCTTTTGTTTGTGTAGTGATGCCCTCGGCGCAACCGATCCGGAGGTGATTTACTTGATTTATGTGGACTGTTAGTGCTAGGGTTAGGGTTTCGTTTGAAAAGAAAACGGTCGCTGATCGAGTGGAAATTTTGATCGGAAACACCTTCGGAACCGGTATTGGTGGGGGGGGAGTCTGGGAGTTCGGACGGGTTGTGGTGGTTTCGGTTCATGAGGGTTGAATTTTCTCTTTCCCTCCTATTTTCTA
>NW_011503229.1:5902-7596 GCF_000495115.2 Populus euphratica
AAAAATAATTTTTAAAAAATAAAAAAATATTATTAATATATATTTTAATATGAAAATTTATTTGAAAACAAACCACAATAATTTTAATTTATTCAAGAAGATAAATTTAGTTTCATGTGGAAACACCACAAAATAAAATATTTTTAAAAGAATTTTAAGATACATGATAAATAACTAATAATAATATGTTGTTAGTCGTTAATTGTCCATTTACAAGGAGAAGGTGAAGATTCTAAATGAAATATTTTTAGTTTTTTAGTTTTTTTAAATAAATCAGATAAATAACTAATAATATCCCAACATCACTGAGGTAGGAAATCGAAACGAATCTATAGAAAATTAGGCAGATGGTCCTTTCACTAAAATATCATGGACGGACACATAAATGAAGGCCCTGAGCTCTGAATTCTCGGGCCACCTTCATTTACTAGACAATACTCATTGATATATGAGAAGCTAATTGCTAAATAAGTAGTGAAAATTATGAAGGAAGGCACCACTCGGGAGGCCCATTTACATGTTGAAAACTGGCACAGGTGGGGTAGCTGGAAGAACAGCTCGGCAAGTTAGCTCCCCAATCTCGAATCATGCAGCGTTGCTTTGTCTGGGTCGGTTACCTGAATCCCATGCCTTTTGGATGTTTTTTCAATGAAAAAGTTGTCATAAACGCGTTAACAAAACAGTAAAGTTATTCGACTTGGGAGTTTATTGAGATTCGGACTAGTTTCGTCAATCACTCGGTACTGATTTATTTTATGGAAAATAGGTTTACTGCTGTTTAAATTCGGTGGATTTTAATAAATAGTAATTATTGCCAGAACAAAAGAAAATTAATATTATTCTTTGGATTTAAAATAAGAGGTTGTAACAGTAATTACTTTTTAAATTATTTTTTTATTTTAAAATGTATTAAAATAATATATTTTTTTATTTTTTAAAATTTATTTTTAATGTTAACATGTCAAAAAAAAATATGGAAACATCAAAAAAATTAATTTTTCAAAAGTATTTTTAAAATACAAAACAAACTAATTATAAAAAGATAAAAAAAAATTGTGTTTCAAAAACTACCTGTTAGTTTTTTTTTTTTTTTTCATAGTAATAAGTATTGTTAAATTAACTCGTTCGTCAACTAAAATTAAATTACTTTATGTTAAGAAGAAATCTCTCATATTGACATTAATATTTATTTAGTGCCTGTATATTCTGCAATGTTTCACTTAAGCTCTATAATCCTTCTCAACACTACCCTGTTGTGAATCTTACGTGATAAAAGCGGGCTAATTTCCATTAATGAGCATAAGACCATGACCCATCATGAACTTTTATTTATTTATTGAAAACACTTAAATTAAATGCAGTAACGTGAATCTGAGGGGTATTTAAAAATATGGTTGTGATTATTTTAAAAAAAAAAATAAAAATATTTTTTATTTTTAAAAAATTATTTTTGATATCAATTTAAAAATATTAAAAAAATTAATCTAAAAAAATTAAAAATATTAAATTTATGTAAAAATATTTTTGAACGTACAGAGAAAAGATAAAATAACCCCGATGGAGGATGACTAAGGATCCAATTGTTTCTATCAAAAGGGTTTCCAATTTCTCTTCAGCAATTCCTTTGTCTTGGAGATCAAAGTAAAATTCACGTCCATTGGAACAATATCCTGTGTTATGAGTGTAACAGCAAG
>NW_011503229.1:10422-12205 GCF_000495115.2 Populus euphratica
TTTTTTTTCTGGAACTTTATCATCTATAACAGAAACATCTGCGTCCATAACATTCCCTTCCCTCGCCGAAGAATGGTGATGTGCATATGGATAGACTTTTATTTATGACCATACTAGCCACACCGGAAAATAATATTCCATTGCCAGATCTGTCAGTCTCACCCACTCTGCTACCTTTTCAACGGTTGCTTCAAGATTTGGATGTCCTTGTCTCACCAAAACCCCCTTGGATTTTCCATAGCATATGCAATCTTCTCAATATACATGTACCCTATCTTCCTTCCCATTACTTTAAATGTTAGAGTCTGATGTCAAGGTTCATGTATTGATTACTCCATTGCCATTTGACAACCACGCAACAATTTATTGGTACAATAATAATAATAATAATAATAATAATAATGTAACAGTCCAGGGGAACCCTTAAATTTTCTTAATAGAAGATGGTGTCTTCTCGAAACAAATAAAAAGTTTAAATAAAAGTTATATCATTTATATTTAAAAAAATAAAAATTTATTTAAAACATCAATTTATTTTATATTCCTGTACTTGTCCCTCTAACTCAATTTTTATTTTTATTCTTTATATTCCAAAACACTAACCAAACATAAACACAATTTAATTTCCTTAATCCTTATACTGATTACTCAATTACCATTTTATATTCAGGCACTAATTGATTGATGCAATGAAAAAACGGCATAGCCTGGGGAGCCTTGCACGAATTAAGGCACAAAATAACATATAATCATGTCATGAAAGTATTGAACAATAATTTCTCCAAAATGAACTGAAGAGGCTGCAAAACTAGTTGGCATTTAGATAGCTTTTGTAAATACGACAGAAATACCATCAGACAAAAAAAAATATGTTTTTAAATTGTTTTAATATAATAATATAAAAAATAATTTTTAAAAAAATATTAATTAATATATTTCCAAACAAAATCATTTTAAAAAATAAACAGTACTAAAACGGCAAATATTAACGCAGATTATTGACGCCCGCCTCTGTATAGGAGCTGCTTTATTCAATATTTTATTAACTTACCAAAAACTAATTGTACAATGAAGGATACAAGTATTCGTTGCTATTGCAAGCATTCATTGTATCATAACAGCTTGTACTGGCTTTGTTTCCGGCTCACTCCTCATCTCCGGGAAGAGTTTCCAGACACATTCTAATTTTCAGTCGCTCCTCTCTTGTTAGAACTGGGTCATCACTGGTTAATCTCTTTCTCAGTACAGCGTTAGCACTGTCTGCATCATCGTCAAGAACCTGGAAAGTAATAGAGAAGAGCACCATGAGAAAATTGTTTGAAGGTTGCCATGAATGATATCATAGACTCACTCACAGTAAGGAATCTTTATCAACTAAATTGTCATGAATTAATATTTACACTTCCACATTTCATACTCATCAAGGTGTTGAGCCCCCTTTCCCATTTTTCACTGTTATTAGACCAGGTCAGCTCAGCAGATTGACCTGGTGACTCACCAACCTATAACCTAACCCAGCCCGGTTTTCATTTTGAACTGTTTAGGATATTGACTGGGGCCAAACCTAGGTGACATAGCGGATTGAACCGCGCTCACTTGATCCAACCAAACCTAGATGATTCCTCAACTCGAAGTACTTAATTTTTTATATAAATTTTTTTTCTAAAACGACATCATTTCGGGAATGACCTGGTAACCCTGCAAGTTGACCCAGTTACCTGGGCCTTAGACTGGGCTAGACTCCGGGTTGGATTTGACAACCATAAATTTTTCTCCCAAGCAA
>NW_011503233.1:0-2599 GCF_000495115.2 Populus euphratica
AAAAAACTTCAACATGATAATTTTTTAATTATTAATACATTTACAACTTGGATCGACCTCGGTTTCCCTATAACCGAGTCATGGACTCCATTGAGTTTAATAACTTTTTTTATAAAAATTTTTATATAACTATATGATAAAAATAGATGCTCACAAAATTGAACACTGATATAAAAATAGACACTTATTTGAAAACATTATCTATATAGAAAGCAAAAAAATCCTATCATACAGTCTATTTTTCAATTAATTCAATGTTAGATAATAAAATAAAAAAACATAATAAATTAAAAACAACTAAAAGAAAAAAACATATCATATTAGTGGGTAAACTCACCGAACCTATTAATCAGGTAAATCAGATTAATACATCAAACCTATAAACTGAATTATTGATTCTAATGGGATTATAATTTTTGTTTCAAAACTATTTTTTTATTTAACTATATGATAACAAAAATAAATGATTATGAAATCAAACACCAATCTAATGTCGAGATTTTTTTTACATCACGATAGCCTCCTAAAAGATGAAACAAAATCAATTATGAAATTGAATTCTCAATTAACTTAGTATTCAAGAATGAGATAAAAATAAACTAATTAAAAAAATTAAACTTACTAGACTCATGAACCAAGTCAATCAGCCAAACATGAGAATAAAACCATGAATTTTATAAAGTTTAATAACATAACTTTTCTCTTAAACTATTTTTTTTATTCTATAGGAAAAAATTGACAATAGAAAAGTCAAGTTCTATTAAAAAAAAAAAAACACTCCACCAAACTCATAAACCATGGTAAATTGGGTTACCCTGCAAACTCGCAAATCAAGTTAACTTTATAGAAAGGTAAAATAAAATAAAACAAGTTATAAAGTCAAATTCCTAACCATCGTGGTATTAAAAAAATAAAATCAACAAAAACAAATTGAAAAAAAATACATAACTAAAATTTAAAAAGAAAAAAGAAAAAAAGCAAAATAATATGGATTAATATTATCATTTAAAGTGCAATGTGAGCGGGTGCACAATAGTTTCCTCATGTCCTTTGATTTTTTTATTTTATAAAGTTTAATAATTTAACTTTTCTCCACCACTGTTTTTTTTAAGTATAAAAGAAAAAAAATTCAAGTTTAATTTTTTTTTAAAAAGACAAACTATCATACTCGTAAACTATGACAACTTAGGTTACCTTGACAAATCCATAAACCACACTGACCTCATATAAAAGCAAAATAAAATGAAGCAAAATACAAAGTTAAATTCTCAACAATCTCAATTTTAAAAGATAAAATCGTTCTTAGAAAAATGATAAAAAATATCAAAAACAAAGAAAAAGAAAAGGAAAAAATAAAGCAAAATACTATAGATTACTATTATAATTCATGGTGCAATCAATGCTGGGTGAACAACAATTTCTGTGTGTTTTTTAATTGTTGTTACTCTATAAAGGTTAATAATATAATTTTTCTCTAAAACTATTATGTAACTATACAATAAAAAAATAAACTATAAAAAAATAAGTTTAATTAAAAAATAAAATAAAACTTCACCAAACCCATAAATTAGGGCAACTTGAATTACCTTAACAAACTCACAAATTACATTAACATTATAGAAATAAACAATCAAAACATAAAGAATGTAATTGAAAAAGAAAAAAAAAGGACAAAAATATACTTTAGCTAGAAGAAAGAGAAAAGTAGGAAAAATAAAGAAAAAACAACAACCGACGACAAACTACTAAACCATCATCGACACGCTTTACACTAGAAGGAAGGGGACATGATGACATGTCTATTGACACGATAAAATATCATTTTTAAACAAACAATAGCGTTGCACGCCCCGTTAAAAAAACACCAATGCCACAAACACACCAGTGAGTGAAAAATACTCACCAGCAGCTTTTCAATTTTTTATATTAAAAATAAATATTAAATTATAAAAAAGCACTCATAATTCTAGAAATAACAAATAAATCAATATGAAAGTACCAAAACACTCCCGTATACATATAAATTATTTTACTTTGTCTAAAATAAAATAAATATTTTATTTATTTTGAAGTGATTAAAAAAACTCTTAATCAGGGTTTAAATTTTAATGAACTTGAATATAAAAAAGTACTATATAAATAATATAAAAATATAATAATATTCATGTTTAATTTTTCAATAACCAATAATAAATCAATGTCAAAAGATTAAAATACCTTTATATCCCAGCCTTTCAACTCTTATACCAAGAAGTATAAAGATAATTCACTGTAACAATTTATAATAAACTATATATCTATTCTTACAATAAATTCACCAACCGTTTTAGAGTTTCGTTTATCTTGCTATGTTCAAAACGGGATGCGGTAAATATATCAGTAAAATGAGAGAGAGAGAGAGAGAGAGAGAGAGAGAGAGAGAGAGAGAGAGAGAGAGAGAGAGAGAGAGAGAGAGAGAGAGAGAGAGAGAGAGAGAGAGAGAGAGAGAGAGAGAGAGAGAGAGAGAGAGAGAGAGAGAGAGAGAGAGAGAGAGAGAGAGAGAGAGAGAGAGAGAGAGAGAGAGAGAGAGAGAGAGAGAGAGAGAGAGAGAGAGAGAGAG
>NW_011503233.1:8455-12196 GCF_000495115.2 Populus euphratica
ATATATAAATGGGTTCCAAAAAGCACTGTGTAAATGGGGTCACACAGGCACAATATATCTACTAGTAGCCTGTCAACTCTCAGCCACTGCGTTGTTGATTTGTGATTTTTTTCTCGAAGCCGATCGCATTCTTTCTTCTCATAAATTAATTCCAGTTAGCTGTATGCCAACTGATTTAATTAACAGTGGATTTAGACTTTGTTCCAAGAACCACCACCACGATTAGAGATGTCTCTGGCTAGCTCGAGTGTCGGCTGAAACTAGATCCTTCATATACGATATCTTAACAGTTCCATGCATTTAAGAAAATAATTTTTCTTTCGCCATGCCAACAAGCTAACGATGTATCCTCCATGATACTGCGCTGACATTATATCAGAACCTCCTTTTCAAATATATACATTTTACAGAGACAATATAATACATAGATAAAGGAGATCCTCTTGAATTCTGTATTGAATTGTGAACCGTTTACCAAACATATTACACGTACACTCATGCCGATATAAGAAAATTTGAATTTAAAGGTTAGAATATAGGTATTAAAAGAGTTAGGGATGGGAGTGAAAAGAATTTAAAACTTCAAGTATCAAAATATAAAGAATTAAAGTTTGAAAAGGGTATATATATTTTCATCCAATTTAAAGTGTTGCCCGGATATAGAGAACGTTAGGTTAAAATGTAGATCAAATATATTAAAACAAAAGAGTGAAGACTCAATTGTACGACGTTTGATTTTAGAGCTGAATTATTCATGTTTTATTTTTGAGAAATTATAGTTTTTTAAGGATTTAATGTAACTTTCTAGAAAAATAACTAAAAATATAAATTACAGATATTTTAATATTATAAATACAATTCATTAAGTTGTTTAAACAACATTTTCTTTCAATAAATTATAGCCCATCATTTTTATTAAATCCAAACCCGTTAAGAATGAAAATAATTGTTTTAATTTCTTGGAAAATAAAACCTTCAGTTAAAAAAAAATGAAAATAACTTATTAACTTCTTAAAAAGTTATTTTTATTAAATCCAAACCCGTTAAGAATGAAAATAATTGTTTTAATTTCTTGGAAAATAAAACCTTCAGTTAAAAAAAAATTCGGATCACCAAATTGACTTGGTAGAGTGAAATCTTTCATGGTATAATGTATATAATTTTTCCAAACTATTGATCAAAACGCTATTAATGTATGAACAAAAAGTCTGCGCTCGTAATTCTTGAATAAATTATTCGATTTTTTATTTATCTACTATTAATCGAATCAGGATTCCATTCAATGCCTAATAGAAACGATTTTATTTATAAAATAGATTAGAAAAATATAAAAACTGATAGATTGAATAAAAGTCATAATGATGATTAAAAATTAAGGTAAAAAGTTGATGTTCTTTGTAAAAAATAAGATATAAATACATATGTAAATGTTTTAAGGTAAATGTTTTAGCTCAGCAGCTGTTTTTATTTTATATTTATATTTGAGGTTACTTCTACAAATGTGATTTTCTTTTCCTATAAGTGAACCATGCATATTCAATTCATCTACGGAAAATTTTAGGGAAAAAAAGATAAATTAAAATAATTTATTTGAATTAGTTTAAAATTACATAAGCAATCTAAAAGATGAATTAACACTCATTTAAAAAAAAA
Organism: Populus euphratica; assembly: GCF_000495115.2. NCBI lineage: Eukaryota > Viridiplantae > Streptophyta > Magnoliopsida > Malpighiales > Salicaceae > Populus > Populus euphratica. Next base: position 10,109 of record NW_011503233.1, read on the forward strand.
TTAAGGATGTATTAATTAAAAAAAAATGAGAATTAATATTAAAAAAGGTTGAACCATATAATTTAAAAAATAAGAGCGAAGGTAGCGATTAAAGACATAAACCTCGACAAAAACAATTTGAGGCAAAAAACTAGTCACTTGATAAACTCAAAATTAAACTAGATTAAAAACAAATTAACATGTTACTTTCTTTATCTTTCTTTAACACGATTTTTCTACTTTTTTTTTGCATGTGTAATTAAATAATAAAATTATCTTCATTAAATCATCTCTTTAAAAAGAAATAATCGGCACCAAGTTTAATTATTTTATTTGATAGAATTAAGTTTTGCTTGTTGAATTACTTTCTTCAACGTAAATGTCATGAAAAATGAAGTTTTGAAGTGAAATATAAAGATAAAAAAGAAAATAATAAGGATCAAGCATGTACAATTCTAAAATTTAGCAACCAATTTGATTTTGTTCCTTTGTTCTCTTGTAAAAACATTTTTTTTTGTTATTGATATCAATTTTGATATTTATTTTTTTAATTATCTTGAAAACAATTTTTAAATTGTATTTTACTAAATAGATCTGAAAAATAACATTGATTTCTCAATAACACATTGGATGTGCGAGTGAACGGAAATAGAAACAAATATTAATGCATAAAATAAAGGAAACAAAATTCAGAAGGATGAAGGTAATTGTGATGGCTAATATATAAACAGTGAAATTTTCAGTTTGTTTGTTAGTTTTAATTGATTAATTAAATAGATCATTGTAAACGCAGCAGTGTGTATCAAATTCAATTTTTTCAATGAAAAAAAATATTTAGGTATAGATAGTTTATTTTTTTAATAAAAAAAATTAAATTACATGGGTTGACCTGGTTAACCTGAAAAGTTTAAAAATAATCCAAATAACAGTTTAAAACATAACTTAACTATAAAGATTTTGAAGATGAAATTTAAAAAAAAAAAAATTGAGACACAAATATATTGGATTGACTCAATCAATTTTGGTTAATTTATTAAATTCATAACTCAGATCACGAGACTATTATAACCTTGTAAAAATCAAATAAAAAATTATAAAACTTAGTTCTCAATAAATCTAATATTGAATAATAAATTAAAAAAATCAATTGAATAAAACACACACAAAAATACCAGAATTAATTTGGATAAATTTTTATGACTTGTGATCTAGGTAATGAAATCAAGATAAACTCATACAAGTGAACCAAAAAAAATATAAAGTTAAATTTCAAAGCAACAACACGCGGGAGAATAATCAACTAAAAAAGAATAAAAAAATCTTAAATTAACTCATCAAACTCGTGATTTGAGTTATAAGTTGGGAATAAAAAAGCTCATTAAAGGATAAATTAGAAAAAAATATTAAAAAAACTATTATTCAAGTAAACAGTGCCATGAAAGGAGACAAATAATGAATTCCTCTCCTTAATTAGTGTATGCTGAAGAGTTGGTTCTCGTCATATTACTAGCCGAGTCAAACTTTGTTGAGTAAACAAGAGAAACATTCAGGCATCACTATTATTGCTCTAGTTGAAAAAAATATGGTTTGATTTATAAAAAATCAAGATAATTTTTTTTTAAAATAAGACTAAAATGATAATAAACTGGATCAATTTGGGCTAAACTAAATTGATTTGTCAAATTTATAACTTAAATCATAAAATCATGATAGGCCCCGTGTAAAAAAAATTAAAATAAATTGTAAAATTTAATTTTCAATCAACTTAATGCTGGAAAAAATTAAAAAATAAATAAAAAATATAAATTAAATTAACATGTTAAATCTATAATCCAGCTTATAAGATTATAATAACTTCATAGCAAATAAAAAAATAACTTGAGTCTGCCCACAAAACATGTAATTCGAGTCGTGAGACCAAAATAATATAAAAAATAGATAAAAATAAATTATAAAATCTAATTCATAATCAATTATATGTTAAATAATGAAATTAAAAAAAATACTAATTAAAAAAGATAAAAAACTCAAATTAATTGGGCTACCTTGTAAAATTTGTGACTTAATTCATGAGATCGATACAATCTTATAAAAAATAAATTAAAATAA
>NW_011503231.1:0-4191 GCF_000495115.2 Populus euphratica
GGTTTTTATTGCCAGCAAAAGAGTCCTGTCGTGATCTCCTCTCCTATGTACCAACTGTGAACAGCAGCATATCACAAGCTCCAACAGGTGCTCCTCTCTCCTCGATGTGCTCCTTTAGCTAACGTCCACCTGTTCCTAGATCGTGAGAAGATTCAGCTCCACCATAGTCAGCTTCCTCGTTTCTCTTCCAGCCGCAGCTCCAGCCATCACTAGTGTCAGGTAAGTTGTTGCCCCATCTTTCCATTTTTAACTAAGTTGTTATTGTGTAAGCATGAATTATAATGCATGCTTGCATAGTGCAATAGCAAACCGGGTTACTGGCTTGGGCTAGTAACCGGGTTGGGCTATTAGATCCAGCCTAGCTTGTATGGCTTGCCAGCCTAGCTTGTATGACTGGGTTAGATCTAGCCTCTAAAAAAAAAATGAAAGAAAAGAAAGAGAAAAAAAATGTTTTTTTCATTAAAAATTCAAAACTTTACGAACTTGTTCACTAATATCAGAGTCAAGAATATCACATTTTTTTTTAGGTTTTATGTGATATTCACTAATGCTAAAGTTGAAAATATTCATAAGAATTGTTCATTGACGCTGGAGTCAGGAACATGAAAGGAAGAACAAAAAAAGAAAAAGGAGAAAAAATTCTTTAGCAATTTAAGACAAAATCAACAATATAGCTTGCCTCAAATAGGATACTTAAGGGGTGATAGTATCTTTGCTTTCATGTAACCAGTCCTGTACTATAAAATCTATATTGACCAGTTAGGGTTTGTAATGATCATAATACTAGATGACAACTCCTTGAACAAGATCTTTTCCCTCAAAGAACAAGATGCCATATATCTATTTTTTTTCATGAGGGATAAAAATTTTAATGGGTTGCCGCGATATCCGGGTGTGAAAAGATTACTTCTCTCACTATACTATATCAAGATTTTTTAAAATAAAAAATTATAAAATGAATTTTATATATATAAAGTTAGCGATATATTGAATCAATCCCTCAAATTCATGTTTCAAATTGTAAATTTTATTTAGTTCAATAATATTTTAAAATCAATTAAATATTTAATGATAAAATTTAAAAAATCAATCAATAAAAATTCAATATTCAGGACTAAGATTGCAAATAAAGAAGAAATTGGGAAAGTCATATTTGTAGAAACAAAATGAAATTAATTATTCATTAAATCTTAGGATATATTATACAAATAGCAAATGAGCAAAATTAATTATTCATTAAATCTTAGGATATTTTATACAAATAGCAAATGAGCGAGTTTTTGTTTTTGTTTTTTTTTGTTTTTATATATATAATATAGATGTCAAAGTTATTTATAATTTAATTTTTATAATTCATTGAGATTTTTAAGTAATGATAATTAAATTAATTAACGATGTCTTAATCTATGGTTTGCTCATGCATTTTATATGGTGAATATATTGGTTACTATGTTTTAACATTATTTTTACAAAAATAATTATATTGTAATAATTTAGAAATATCTTTAATTATTATTATGGTTGCACATATTTATTAGGTTGTGTACTTTGTTATAAAAATTTTCTAAAGAAAATAAAAAATAAATCTTGATTAAAAACTTAAATATCTAATAAAAATTACATTTAAAAAAAATTATTAACACCAAAATAAATCCAAAATATTATTAAAACATAAAAGAAAGAGCTAGGGTGTGCCTTATAGACATCACCTCCTAGGTTAGAGGAATTATACCTTTACAGCTTCACTAATAGTTCTTTCCCTTTTATACTTTTCTTTTTCAAAGTTTAGCTTTACCATACTTAAACTTTAAGAAATCCTTGTGCTAGGCTATTAAACCTTCATATTTAGCTTTTTTATCAACACTTTCCTTCCATTTCTTCCTTTTTTTTTCCCTCCTCCCCCTTGATTTTCTAGAGGGTCTATATAGGCTCTTGCAAGAGTTTTTGATCAAGGTTTGATCATGATTTATCAATGCTTTAATGTTTGATTCAAATAGGAGGGTTTTATGTATGTTTTAATAATTCAAAGCTTTATACCATGTTGGTTTGGTAACAAACTTGGTTTTTATGGTTTTGATAAACTTAAAGACCATAGAGTTATTTCTAGCCTTTTAATCTTGAGAGAAATATGTTTAGTCCTTTATTAGAACCCAATAAGAAGGTTTGAAGATTGAACACATGATAAAAAAAAAAAATCAATGGTTTTACACAATGGGTATCATAATTGAGGCTGTTTGAGTTTACCACTTTTAAGTCTTCACCAGAGCAACTCCAATGTAAACATCATTGGGGACCACCTAAAGTTGGTAAAAAAAGTTCACATATTTCATTTAAATTCAACCTTTTTTATTTAGGAGGTTTATAACTTTATATTCATTAGTTTGAAGATGCAAAATAGATTAGCCTAGAATCGCCTAAAAAAAGAAGAAATAATAGGCAGATGACATGTTGTCTAACCTCTATTCCAAATAATGTGTTTTGAACATGAACCAAATAACGTGTCATCTAGGTTACCAATAAGAAATTAGGGTTTTTAATTTGGCATTTGGTTAAAATTCATATAGTCCGTAAACTCTCAAATCTTCTTGATTAGATCCTTAATTACCCTTTAACTTTCAATTTTATATGATGTTGTCCTTGCTAGGTTCAATTACCAAGCCAAGTTCAATTACTAACCCTATACTTTAATGTCTTTTTTATTCTAGTTATTGGTTTCTAATTTGTGTATTTTGACCCTCAATTAACTATTTATTTTTTTAATTTTCTTCAATTTAGCTCGTGATTCTATCAATTTCAATTCCTGAATTATCGGGCCTTTTACAAATTAGTCATTGATTTTTATTTTCTTTAATCAAGTCCTTAATTATGCATTAAACTTCAATATTTATACAATTAAGCTCTTGATTTGACCAAATTAACTTTTTGGAATTGAGATTTGACCTCTAGACTTTAATTTCTTTCAATTAAAGCCTAAATTATACTAAAAAACCAATTTTCCTTCCAATTACACCCACTCGAAATTCAATTAAACCTTAAAAACTTTCAATTGAGTCCTTAAACATCTAATTTTGAATTTTCCTTCCTAAATTCAATTTTCAAATACAAAAGGCTTTTACCAGTCTATATTGAACTGTTAATTTTTTTAACCTTGTATATTTTAATTCTCTTAACTAGTATTTGATAATTTTCAAGGTGTTATTCATGTGCTCTCCACTGTTATATTTTTTTTATTTTAAAATTATTTTTGTATTTTCTTTTCCTGATTTTTTTTAGTTTTTTCCTTTACTTATTTTTTATATATTTTTATGGGGCCTAAAATAGGTAACAATATTAGCCATTATTTTTTGGCATAAAAGATGCAATTAAAAAAGAATAGTGTAAGGACAAAAAATCACCACTACTATGTACACACTATACTCTTGATCGAACTAGAACTTGTTTGGAAAGCAAAAAATAAAATAAAAATCAAAGGACAAAAAACAAAACCTAGATGACCAATAAATAAATAAAAGAACCAAAAACAAGAGAAAAGGAATGAGTTCAAAAACAACCTAAACGATTAGTAATAATGTGGTTTTGATTTAAAAAAAAAAACTCAATATGACATTTAAAAAATAACAATATTGAAATAAAGACATATTGAATTAATCCGGGTTTACTCATCAAACTCGCTACTCGAGTTATAAGATCGTGATACCCTTTAAAAAGCAAATCAGAAAAATTAATTCTATAGAAACCAAAGCAAAATATATCACAAAGACCAATTGCAAATAAACTAAATCTTGAAGAATGAAATTAAAAAATACTATTTTTTTAACAAAAACCCAACTTTGAAGAATGAAATTAATAAATTAATAAATAAAAGAACCAAAAAAAAAGTGGTTTGGTTTATTTTATTAAACAATTATTTTTAATTATATAATAAAAAATCAATGAAAAACCTAAGAGGGATATTTTTTATAAAAAATTAGAAAAAAATCAAACTTTAAATTCATTGATGTCTAATTAGAAAATAATGGTGTTTTAATTTGAGTAAAATATTTGGTTGTTTTTTTAACAGAGAAATATTCTTAAGCTAAAAAATCTTAGTATAAAAATGATTTTCATCTCAATTTTGAGAGAAAAATTCTTTGATTTCCAAATAGAAAACCTTATGAAAGATAATGAAATTTATTTATTTTTATAAGTGGT
>NW_011503231.1:7315-12200 GCF_000495115.2 Populus euphratica
TATATTACTTATATTTTAAAATATAAATAAAACCAATTATAGATAATAGTAGAACATTCATACCCATAGAGTCTAACTTTTCAATTCATTTAAATATAATTGATTGCATTTTGGCTTGACTATCCAATCTAGGTTGGTGATTTAGTTTTATAATTTGAATAGAAAGAATCATTAAAAATATAAACAGGTTTACTGAGAATAAAAGATAGAAAGATCCAAGCCCTCAATAATTGAATTTTAATAAAGATAGATAATGATTCTAACTTGACTACTTTGATTGAATTGATAAGAGATCAATAATTGTGAGTTGCTCAAACAATCTTAATTTATCTCTTTCATGATGGCAAAACATATAATCATTACTATTTATACTATAATGAATGATTATCTTGAATATAATTGTTTTATTAAATTACACTTAATTTTACATCTGTTTTCATTCAAAATTAAATTATAAGAAAGTTTGACCCTTTTCTTTTTTTCTTTTTTTTGCATTTGGAGGACTTTTATTAAATTTATACATGTATCACAACTCTAACAAATTTAGGAATGGTCTTTTCCATTTTTTGTATTTAGGTTTAAGAGATGAGAAAATTAAGAATACATTTAGAAAGACTTGATTCAAGGCACAAAATAGAAACTTTAAAGGCTTATTGAATAGAGAGGCATGGGAATGTGTCCCACAAGAGCTATAACGTTGAGTTTTGATTAGAAAAAATATTAATTAATAAAATTTAAAAATATAATTTTTTATAATGAATCTATTTGACAAAATCTTATGTTGATTATTATTGTTGTCTCTCTTATAATGTCTTATCCATGTTAGTGACGATTACATATTCTTCTTATATATATTTTTGCATTAAGTAATTGATAAATAATGTGAAATAAGCCTATATATATATATATAAATATATGAAAGTTATCAACCACCTAGTTAGTATATTTTCTAGGTATAATAAAGGCCTCTTAATAAATTAAGTTTTTTCATGTGAATCAACGATCATCACCAAATAATCCATACCAATTGAGATTATTATAAGATCCGAAACTAAAAGGATCTAAGAGAAATTGATTGGAATAATTTTAGATATTTAGATTAACATATTACAAATCTGTCAAGTTAGATTTTTTTTTTATACGATTTCTGACACATATATAACTATTAATGGAATCTTAATTAGATTATAAATGGAATAAAAACTAGATATCTTAAGATTTTCATCCAGATAAGAGAGAACAATATGTTTAAAGTCAGACTAAAAGTGGTTGTATGAATTTTGTTATTTGTTTTCTTATGATATATGAACTTATTATTTAGTAAGGATTTATTTTCTATAAGAAAAACATAGTGGCAACAATTGAGATTATTTTAGCAAGGGTTTTCATATAAGCAACTTGTGTTTCCTTTTATTTTATGGATTTTTTCATTAGCAAGGTTTCCTTATCATTCAAGGTGGTTTTGGGCTATTTTTCCTAACATACAGTTTTATGCTAATAAACAAAATTTTGATCTAATAGTTAAATCACGATGAAATTTCACTATAAGATTTTAGAGGCCTTATTTTGTATTATGTTAAAATCTTATGTTAATTGGACAATAAAAAAGTCTTTTGATAAAGTCCAGAAGCTACCATGTAGGAATTACATTAGTTTCTTAGTTGATATATGATTTATTTTTCTATTTTACTTATAACTCTTTTATTATTTTTCTAGAATTATTTAGGATGTTTTACTTGATATAAATTGGATTATTTAGCTTTTATTAAGGCTTTCTAAAAAAATTTATAAGAGATGAACTAATTATTTAGAAATAAAACATGTGTTAGAGTTTACTTTTACTCTTAATTTCTTATAGAGTTACTCTTGCTTAGTGGATAATTAATTAAGTTTCATGGTGTCTTCTATACTTCTCGTTAGCATATCTTTATAGGTATTGGGCAAGGGTTTGACTTGTATAATTTTGGTGCCTTAGTATAAATTATTGTAACGTAACTGGAAATGATAAATTTGATTGTGAGTTTTTAGATCTTTCTATGCATAGGGTTTGTATCATTGTCTTAATTATGAAACAACTAATTGCTTTTTTTTAATCATGTTAGTGAACATGTTCTTTATAGATCATTTGATGTGCAATGATAACACTATAAGTATATGCATTATTCCATTTTTTTTAACAAATAATTATACTATTTTTACTTGATTTTAAAATAATACAAGATTACAAATTGAATTTTTTTTTTATATATAAAATTCTCATACAAGTTAGTGAAATATGGTGTGCCTGGTGATGCACTAGTAAAAAAAATTCTTGTAGCTAAAAAAATATTCAATGTATTCATATTGAATAATGTGTTTCAGAAAGATGAGAAGAGGAAGAAAACATTTAGTTGTTTAGGCCTTGGCTTAAAAAACTTGATATCATTAGCGACCACAAACAATACGGGGTGGTTGGTGGTGGCCATGGTGTTTGAGCCATAACATAGACAATATAGGGTAGCTTTTGTTACTCTATTTCGGCCATAACCCAAACAATATTTTATTTTTTTATACTATCATTTTCTTTACAAGTATTTTAAAAATACATGTTAGAAAAACTTAGCTAGTATAGGCAAGGAAAAAAATATATGAAGTATAAATTTTACTATTTGTGATAGCTAGAATATTATCGTATTATCATGGCATTTGAATGTTAATCATTTTATGTCTAGTAAAATAACTATATAAGAGTTTTCTTTGTTTAAACTTTTGTCAACATTTTTAGAGAAGGATCCTTGATCCACATTGAAAATATATTTGGAGATTCAATAAAGACATTTGAAGATACGAAGACATGGTATGAAGATTTATACAGGGATACATTTAGAGATATAGAAACCTCGCATCACGATTTTCATATAAACAACATAGAGACATGGAAATCTCGCCTTAAAGATTCTCATGAAGACATATTTGGAGATTTAGAGACCTATCACGGATATTTTTATTCAGGCAGATGACTAGAGGGAGCTTCCCTTTGTTTACACCATCTTTCGGCATTGAAATTGACGTGCACCGAAGGGAACTGCTGATTTCATTGAACTGACAAAGCAATTTTCCATGCCGGGGGAAACGGGGAATATCTCAATGTGGACGCACATCCCCAGCTCCATTCCCCCGCTAAACCAGCTGGCTTTAGGTAAGAACCAATTATGTCGGCTTGCTTGTTGCCCTCAGGACTCTATTAATTTATACTCAAAATTAGAGGCCCTTAATTAATCAGGAGTTTTTTTTCTCTCTTTTATTCATTTCAAAGGATTTATACTCAAAATTAGAGGCCCTTAATCAATCAGGAGTTCTTTTTTTTTTTTCTCTTTTATTCATTTCAAATGTTTTAATTCTAAATTTTTAATTCTTATACTATAAAAAAATTCAAAGATCCTAGATAATGTGTTCAGATGATAAATATATGAAAAGAAAATGAAAACAGTAGTTTTTATTAAACAGAAACAAATTTCAATACAATAAATATTAATTATGCAAAAATATTTGAAAAACTATTTGTTGAATCATAAAAATGATATAAAGTTCAATATTTGAAGTGGTAATCTTATAATGATTATAAATAACTCAGTATTTAGAACTGACCTAGCAATTCTAAAGTCCTCGTTCCCTAGCCAGGAAAACACACGGTCTCTCTCACCGTCATTAAATACAAATATCATGCTGACATAATATAAAGTCCTCGTTCCCTTCCATTTTAATCTCAAAGAGACGAAGACCAATTTAACGACGGTTGCCATGGACCGTGGTTACCATCCTTTAGCTGATGGCAACAAGCTCTTGCTTAACGGAAGCGGAAACATCTATAAAAAAATATAGTAAATTATTGTTATTATCTATTTTAAAAAAATATAGTAAATTATTGTTATTACCTATTTCTATATAAATAAAAAAAAAATAAAAAAAAAATATATCAGTGAGAAGAATATACCATAAAAGTTAAGAAAATTATCGAAGACAGATTGAAAACAATCAAAATATACAAGATTAAAAAATTTAACAATGTATTTTCAACTGATGAATGCTCTATTAACTAATAAAATTCTAAGGAAAAATTTAAAATTGGATATTTAAGAATTCAATTAGAATTTTTCAAGGTTTTATTGAATTTATTGAGGGTTCAATTACATGAAAAAAAATAATTTTTGAAGTTAATTTAGGCTTTAATTGGAACAAATTAAAGTCTGGAGGTTGAATTGTAATTTTTAAGAATTAATTTGATCAAATTAGGAGCTTAATTACATAAAAATTATAGTTTGATGGACAATTAAGAACTGATTGAAGAAATCCAAAACCAAGAACCAAATTAAAAAAGGCATGTGAATGTAGGGGTTGAAATTGACCAAATAAGGGATTTAAATTAAAATAATTAAAAATTTGTTGGTCAATTGAGAATTGAAATGCACAAATTCAGAATCAATAAAAATAGCTGTCAACTTTGAAGTTGGCTATTAGGTTTAACAGGGTGAAATTGTCTGAAAATAAAAGTCTAGAGGCAATTATAGGTGCAATTAAAAATAATTGGAAGAATAGGGACTTAATAAAAATTTATCAATTCCAAATTAAAAACACTAAATGACATCTTGTTCAGACATAATGAAAAGAAGGTGAATGCCATGTCATTTGTTAGCTTGTATCTCTATTATGACAGTTTTGACTGATTGAGTTAACAACTTTAAACTATAAAATGAAGAGTTACAGACTTCTAAATTAAGTAAGGTTATATCCAAATAAAATATGTGTACCCCTTCTATCAACTTCAAGTGGTCTCAGACAATAATAACATCAAAATTATGTCGACAAGGCCTTAAAAGTGGACAACTTACTCAGCCTTAATAGTGAA
>NW_011500234.1:0-8801 GCF_000495115.2 Populus euphratica
GTGTAAAATGATGAAATAAAACCTTGATAAAAATACACTTTTAAGTACTAATCACCTCCCCCAACCAGCTTATTACTAGTCCCTAGTAATCAAAGTGTTAAAATAGAAAAATAATTTGCAAGTTCCCCAACGTAAGGCATTCATTATTTAACTTCCATTACTCTATCTAAGTAAACATTACTCTTATTAAGCCTCTTTTTTTTTATGTGTTCAATGTATGAAAACATGGATGATGGGGCTTTTATTAAAAGGAAACAATATTATGTTCTAATATTTAAGGTTAACTTTCTTGGGTTGAGATTATTATCTTTTTTTTTCTCGTTTTTTTTTATATAACACAATGCATCTTTAACCTATATAATGAGCTTCCAGCTAATGACTCCCAGACCAGTTGGTCTTAAGGCATTAGGTGTTGAGACACCCCTTTAAGCTTAATAACTTAGGTTACAAATATTGATACGTAGATAGTGCAATGTTTAATTCCCTTAAGCTTTTCTCCTTAACCTATATAACAAGCGTTGAGCCAATAGCTCCCAAGTCAGTTGACTTTAGGGTATTAGGTGTTAAAACACCCCTTCAGGCTTAATTGCTTAGGTGGGGGAGGCTACGAAACCAAACTTATATTTTTTTTTATTTAATTTTTTAATTACATTTATTATCTTTTTTTTATTACAAATTATATACTATCCCTTTCCTTTAGTTGTTACCTTTAACAAAAGAACATAAATAATGTAATAATCCAATATGCAACCCACAATCATATGTTAAAGTGTGTGTGTGTAAATTAAGGTTTAAGAATACATGTTAAATAAGTATATGAGCAGAATTAAATGGTAAATATGCAACCCACAATCATATGTTAAAGTGTGTGTATGAAAATGAAGGCTTAAAAATACTTTTTAAATGAGCATATGAGTAGAAGCAATTGATATTAACGCGAGAGTTTGTAAATTTGAATATTTCAAGAAGTATTATAATATACCTTGTTAAGAATGTTTATTAGGATGCATCTCAATAGTCATTTTAACAAAAGAACTCCTTGACTCTGCCATTATAGTAACAATGGTTTTGCAAATGGAAAACACAGCTAGTAATTTTTTTTTAAGTATCAACTACTACCCCTTTCCCCCAACCAAAATGAAACATTGTCCTAAATGTCCTAAGGTAGAAAGATAAAGTTTAGAAGATATCACTTGAAACAATGAATACTAACAAACCTGAAACACATGTAAACAAATATAAGAAATAGCACAATAAAATAATAAAACACAAGGTTTCACAAATGAAGGCTCAAATCCAATCTAAGCTTTTTATGAATGTCTTTAGTTGATCAATTTATACGACTCATGGAAGGATCAATTATAGAACTGAAAGATTGTAGGAATTCCTGTCGTGCTGAAGATGTTAGGAATTCCTATTCCACAACATAATCAAGAAAAGACAACAACTTATCATAATAACCATTAACATTTAACAAACCTATGGGTTTATGGTGAATGTGCAATTGAGCCAAGACATCACCTGAAACACCAGACACTGACAAACCTGAAACACACTTACACAAATATAAGAAACAATAAAACACAAATATTATGCTATTAATAAACCCGAAAGACACAAGTTTTTACGAACTAAAACTCAAATCGTAGTTGTGCTTGTGGCTCACATCTTCCCTTGGTTTTACATCCAAGAACTGCTTAAACCCCCTTTATGGGTCGAGAATAGGTTTCTTGTCTAGTTTTCTTAAAAACTGGTAAATAGGGTCTTTTTTAGTCAGATTCCCAAGACTATATTGAGCATGTTCCTTATAGAATTGTGGCCATAAATCATAAATTGCATGATACACATCTCCACTAGGGTGCGTCTCAAGAGTCAATAAAAAGATTATCTAAAGACTCCTTACTCAGGCCATCCTTAATGAACTGTATTTTATCTTCACGATTTACAAAAACCATTCCTAAAGAACGACATTTTGCATTACAAGTCCATCTAACACATCTGTGACAGACTTTCTGTCGTTTTGCATGACGTTTCTTTGTAAAAGTGCTTTTACCTGTTCTAGGCATGTATGAAATGAAGAATTGGAGGACTCACCTGATAATTGGACCTTTGCTTCAATTAGCTAGCGAATATCTTTAGGAATTCCATGGTTCATTAATAATCTTAATCTTGTACATCTATCATGGTAAATTTTTGTAATCGCATTCTGAGATAGAGTAGGAAAATGCTTTTTTAATTTTTCAAGAGTGGTGTTCATTTTCAAATGAGAAGAGATGTAAAGAAGGGACAAAGAGCAAATAATTGAACAAATATATAAACAGATATCAATTATTATGGAAAACTGAAAAAAATTGACTTAAGCCACGGAATACCATTATCCACCATTTGACCGAGGTAAAAAAAAAACTAGCAAAACAAATGCACACAAAAAAGAAACACAAAATCAATGTGAAAAAAAAATATCAATCTTTATATAAAGAATAACCCAATTCAATAGAGTCTTTTCAATTGAAACATTGTCAAAGTCAGCTTTCAAATGATATCCATTTACCTTGAAAACATTACTATTCTTTGGATTCTCAATATCACAGGCCCCATATAGATACACATATTTCACAATAAAAGGACCGCTCCATATTGATCTTAGTTTTCCAATAAATAAATGGAGTCGAGAATTATAAAGCAAGACTTTTTAACCAACATTGAATGTTTTTCTCAGTATTTTCTTATCATGAAACTATTTGATTCTTGCTTTATGAATTCTTGAATTTTTATATACATCATTTCTTAGTATTTATTTGTAATTTCCACAGTTGACTAGAATCATCAAGATTTGAATCGAAAGCTTTAATAGCCCAATAAGCTTTATGTTCAAGTTCCACAGCAAATGCCTCCTTTTATAGGCCAAAAATGGGAACTATTGATTTGATGACTAATTGATAAGTGGGTGACCAACTTTTGACTTGGTGACAATCCTTATCTTCTCTTGTCTGCCCAAAACGTCATTGATAACGTCAAAATTGGAGCCAGTTGTAAACATGAAAGTTGTAGGCAATTGTCTCAGCTTTCTTGTGTAAAAATTTCAGCTCATTTGGACTTCTAGAACTCCAGATATGGCCAAAATACCGAATAGTGCTCGGGCTGGAAGACAGATTCGGGCTTCTTTGTTGTTGCTACAATTTGGACTTGATAATGGCCTTTTTAGATCTTGGGCTCCATATGAAAGTTGTAGGCCTATGTCTTACCTTTCCATCCATATAAATTGGACCTAAATCTGAGATCTGTAGCTCCAGATATGACCCAATTACCGAACAGTGTTCCGGTTTGGATTGCACCGACATCTCTTTTCTAAGTTTGGCCATCTCTTTATCCTTGCAATTTAAGTTCTTCAAGTCATCAATCAATCCTTTCATTTATGTGATAGGCCTGCATTAAAAATAGACATTTACCATAAATTATAGGTATCTTATATTATTAGATACATTATTATAAAACATATTTTAGTTAAGGAGTTATTGATACTTCAAGTGCAAAATGATGATATAAAACCATGATAAAAATGCACTTTTAAGTACTAATCACACCCCCCAACCAGCTTATTACTAGTCCCTAGTAATCAAAGCGTTAAAATAGAAAACAAATTTGCAAATTTCACAAAGCAAGGTATTCATCATTTAACTTCCATTAGTCTATCCAGATAAACAAACTCTCATTAAATTTATATATCTGCTCAATACCTCTTAACAAGATATTAATAAACCTTTCTTTTGTGCTCAATGTATCAACACATAATTATGGGGCTTTTCTTGGAAGAAAACAAAATTTTTGTTCTAATGTTTAAGGTTAACTTCCTTGGGTTGGGATTACTATTTTTGTCTTTTTTTTTTTTTTTAACTCTATATACATATACTTTAAAAACATCATGCATCTTTAACCCATGTAATGAGCTTTCAGCTAATGACTCCCAGACCAGTTGGTCTTAGGGCATTAGGTGTTAAGACACCCCTACGAGCTTAGTAACTCGGGTCGCAGATACTGATATGTAGATAGTGCAATGTTTGATTCCCTTAAGCTTTTCTCCTCAACCCATGTAACAAGCGTTGGGCCAATAGCTCCCAAGTCAGTTGACTTTAGGGTATTAGGTGTTAAAACACCCCTTCGGGCTTAATTGCTTAGGTTAGGGAGGCTACGAAACCAAACTTATCTACATTTTTATTATCATCATTTTTTTTTCTTTTTTTCTTTTTTTTTTTTTTTTTTTTTTTTTTTTTTTTTTTTTTTTTTTTTTTTTTTTTTTTTTTCTTTTTAATTATATACAATCCCTTTCCCTTAGTTGTTACCTTTAACAAAAGAACATAAATAATGTAATAATCCAATATGCAACCCACAATCATATGTTAAAGTGTGTGTGTGTAAATTAAGGTTTAAAAATACATGTTAAATAAGTATATGAGCAGAATTAAGTGGTAACAATACGAGAGTTTGTAAACCTGAATATTTCAGGAAGTATTATAATAGACCTTGTTAAGAATGGTTACTAAGATGCGTCTCAAGAGTCACTTTAACAAAAGAACTCCTTTACTCTGCCATCCTAGTAACAACAATTATGCACATGCTTTATGAAATGAAAAACAATTTTTTTTTTATCAACTACTACCCTCTCCCCCCAACCAAAACGAGACATTGTCCTCAATGTTCTAAGGTAGAAAGATAGAGTATAGAAGATATCACCTGAAATAACGAACACTGACAAACCTGAAACACACTGAAACAAATATAAGAAACAACAAAACACAATAATAAAACCAAGCATGTGTATGTACAGGTAGTTGTGATTGTGGCTCACATCTTCCCTTGGTTTTACGTCCAAGAACGGCTTAAACGCCCTCTATGGGTCGGGGATAGGCTTCCCATCCAGTTTTCTTAAAAACTGGCAAACAGGGTCTTTTTTAGTCAGATTCCCAAGACTAAGTCTATCATGTTCTTTATGAAATAGTGGCCATAAATCATGAATTGCACGATGCACATCTCCACTAGGATGCGTCTCAAGAGTCAATAGAAGATTATCTAAAGACTCCTTACTCAGGCCATCCTTAATGAATTGTATTTTATCTTCACGGTTTATAGATACCATTCCTAAAGAACGACATTGTGTATTACAAGTCCATCTAGCACATCGATGACAGACATCCAGTCGTTTTGCACGACGCTTCTTTGCAAAAGTGCTTTTACCTGTTCCAGGCATGTGTGAAATGAAGTTAGAGGACTCACCTGATAATCGGACCTTTGCTTCAATCAACCAGCGAATATCTTCAGGAATTCCATGATTCATTAACAATCTCAATCTTGCACATCTAGCACGGTAAATTTTTGTAATCGCATTCTGAGGCAGAGCGGGAAAATACTTTTTCAATTTTTCAAGATTAGTGTCCATTTTCAAATGAGAATTGGAAGAGAGATTCAAAGAATTGCACAAATATATACACAAATATCAGTTATTGTGGGAAACTGAAAGAACCGACTTAAGTCACGGAGTACCGTTATCCGCCATTTGACCGGGGTGAGAGAAACTAGCAAAAATCACTCAAAAAGAAACACAAAAAAGAAAATGTGAGAAAAACAAAATAATCAACCTTTATCTACAAGATCATTCAAACCAGCTGATTCATTTTCACTAGGAAAATTATCAAAGTAAGCTTTCAAACGATGTCCATTTTCCTTAAAATCATTGTCATTCATTGAATTCTCAATATCACAGGCCCCATAAGGATTGGTCCATCTTAATCTTAGCTCTTTAGGGAATGCATAGAGTTGAGAATCATAAAACAAAACTTTTTGACCAGTATCAATCTTTTGACAATTTTCACAAGTTTTGCAGAATGCATGTGTGTCCTTGAACATGGTGGGCCAATAAAATCCATTTTGAAAGATTTTTGCAGCAGTCTTTTTTGACGAGAAATAACTTCCACATGCTTCAGAATGACAAAGTTTAATGACACTACTTACCTCATTGTCGGGAATGAATCTTTGAAATATTTGATCAGGACAATATTTGAATAAGTTAGGGTCATCACAATAAAAGCTCTTCACTTCGTTCAAAAACTTTTCTTTGTCTTGGGTACTCCAATCAGCTGGCAAATCTCCTAAAGCAAGAAAATTGATATTTTTATCATACCAAGGCATTGAACTAAGAGAAAGTAAGGATTTGTTAGGAAAGTAATCATCGATTGGTGTGATGTCAGATGTCGAATCTGTTGTCACTGTTGACAAAAGATTTGCATCAACATTTTTGGTGCTTGTTTCATCCGTGATTTCTTCCTCAGAATAAATCATTTGCAAATCTTCAGTTTCATCCAATTCATTTTTACTTAAAGTAGATTCAAGTTGATCATAAACTAATTCCTCAATATGATCTACTTCTTGTAAATCATTATCATCTCCAGGTTGCTTGCAAATGTTGAAAATATTCATCTCCAATGTCATGTTTCCAAATGATAGCTTCATCAGTCCATTCCTACAATTAATCAATGCATTAGAAGTTGCAAGAAATGGACGTCCTAAAATAACAGGAAATGAATTACATGCTTCAACAGGTTCTGTGTCCAAGACAATAAAATCCACAGGATAAATGAATTTATCGACTTGTACTAACACATCTTCAATTATTCCTCTAGGCACTTTTACAGATCTATCGGCAAGTAAAAGAGATATAGAAGTTGGTTTTAACTCACCTAGATTGAGACTTTGAAAAACTGAATATGGAAGTAAATTCACACTAGCACCGAGATCAAGTAAGGCTCTTTCAATTTTATGCTCTCCAATAAAGCAAGAAATTGTAGGACAACCAGGGTCTTTATATTTCAAAGCATTATTGTTTTGAAGAATAGCACTTACTTGTTCGGCTAGAAAGGCTTTCTTTTTCACATTCAGTTTCCTCTTCACAGTGCATAGATCTTTCAAAAATTTAGCATAGGAAGGAACCTGTTTAATAGCATCCAACAATGGTATATTGATCCTTACCTGTTTGAAAATTTCAAAAATTTCTGAGTTGTGATTGACTTTTCTTTGTTTGGTCATGAAAGGAGGAAATGGAAGTGCTGAGGGGAATCAGTCTTTTCTTTACAATGTTCAGCTTCAACCCCTTCCTTACCCTTAGAGATTAACTCATCATCTTTCTCACAAGGTTCAGGAGTGGGTTTTTCAATAAGAATAATGAATGATTTGACTTGATCCATGTGATGGTTTGCGGAACTACTTACATTTGCATTGTATTGCCCTTTGGGATTTTGTTGGGTTTGAGATGGAAACTTACCTTTCTCTTGGAAACTAAGAGCAGATGTTAATTTAGCAAGAGTATCTTTAAAATCTGTCATGTTTTGAGCAAGTTAAGTATTGATTGTCTCTTGCTTTTCAATGAATGCATGCAATGTTTCCTCAAAATTTCTTCTAGGAGGTGGAGCATAAGGAGGTGCATATCCATGAGAATTTTGGAAATTATGGTGTGCTTGAAACGGTGGTTGTGAAGTTTGTGCATTGTTATTCTCATTCTTCCAACTGAAATTTGGGTGATTTCTCCAACTAGGGTTGTATGTTTGTGAGTATGGGTTGTGGTTGGCCCTTTGAAAACTGTTTAACGCATGGGCTTGTTCATGGAGACATTCCTTAAAAGAAGGTAAGGTTGGACAATCGTTGGTTGAGTGTTCATTTGTTTCACGTATTTGACACACAATGTTTTCAACAGATTTTAATTGACCACTCTTTTTTAAGTCTAGTGCCTCAATTTTTCTGGCAAAAGATGCAAATTTAGCTTGGAGGTCATGATATTTCCTAAGATTGTACGTACTTACACTAAATGTATGAGGTTGAGTCTTACCTGGTGCCTCATAAGTACCTGTAGTGCCCCAATTTTAAGCATTTTCAGCTAGCAAGTCTAGGTACTTCATTGCTTCATTAGGGTCTTTATTTTCAAAAGTTCCATTACACATCAATTCCATAATTTATCTATCTTTAGGTGTTAACCCTTCATAGAAATGTGAAACCAATCTCCATGTTTCAAAACCATGATGAGGGCAAGTAGGTATTAAGTAACTCCCGATACCTATCCCAATATTGGTAAAATGTTTCTCCTGGTTTTTGAGTAAAAGTGGTGATTTGTCTTTTGAAAGAGCTTGTTCTATAAGATTGAAAAAAATTCTTTAAATTTTTTTGATGCATTTCATCTCAAGCATGAATGGATCCTGACCTAAGATTTTATACCCATTTTTTAGCTTTATCTTTAATGAAAAAGGAAAAAGCTTTAATCTGATGGTGTTCATGCTACAATTTAAATTATTATATGTGTTGCAGACCTCCTCAAATTCCCTTAAATGCAAGTATGGATTTTCCAATTCCAAACCATGAAAAGAAGGTAAAAGTTGAATAATACCTGGCTTAAAATTAAAATGAGATGCATCGGGAGGAAAAACTATGCATGATGGTGCACTTGTTCTTGTGGGATTCATGTGGTCTCTAAGTGTTCTAGCACGGTTATTCTCATTATTTTCATTATGAAGTGATTGATTATCTTCTTCGGCCATATTTTCTGAAAATGATGAGGATACCCTACAAAGTCTACCACTTGATGTACGTGACCACACTCTCATGCACGTGTAGGAATAAAGAGGAATGAAATAAAAGAAGAAGGAAACAAAACAAAAGATGATGGTGGTGAAGATAAGTTATAAAGGACTTTGAGATGGAAGATTAATGTGAAGATTATACAATGATAAAAACAAATGTCAAGGTTAGAGGATACACTAATA
>NW_011500234.1:9213-9594 GCF_000495115.2 Populus euphratica
AAACAATGTTAGAACATAGACATGATATAAGTTAACTAAGTATAGTAAAGGAAATGAAAAGTATGAACAAGAGATTAATGAAAGCAAAAGTTAAGCATTACAAAAATATAAAGAGAGAGAACAAGAACATGATCTTGATATAAAAAATGAGATACCTAAATGAATGGTAAATGCCTCCTTTTATAGGCTAAAATTCAGAACTATTCATTTGGTAATTGATAATTGATGAAGCGACCAACTATTGATTAGTGGACTTGGTGGACAACATCATTCAAGTACTTTGGCTGGCTGAATTGACATTAATGCAATTCGAATTTAGCAAAGACTTCTAATAAATGTTGTTGGAAATTGTCTTTTCCTTCCACCCACCAAATTTTAGAT
>NW_011500234.1:9635-31338 GCF_000495115.2 Populus euphratica
CTGAGTAGTGTTTGGGCTGGATTGCAAGACAGATTTGGACTTCTCTTTTGTGACCAAACTTTGAATTTGAAAATTGCAAATTTAGGTCTTTCCATACCCATAAAAGTTGTAGGCCTATTTCTTATCTTTTCAGCTATATAAATTAATTTGAAATCCAATATTTATAGCTCTAGATATGATCCAATGACTGAACAATGTTTAAATTTAAAGTGAATCAGCATCTCTTTCATAAGCTTAGCCTTTTCTTTATCCTTTCACTTCCAATAGATATTCACAATAATCAATTCTTTGAATCGTGAGAATACCTACATTTAAAATGAGCATTTACCATAAATTAAAGGTATCTTATATTATCAAACTTGTTATTATAAAACATGCTCTAATTAAGGAGTTATTGATACTTCAAGTGCAAAATGATGATACAAAACCTTAATAAAAATGTACTTTTAAGTACTAATCAGATGTCCCTTACTTATTCAAATATTTTCATGATCAAATATTTCTAATAAGCATTCCTGATAATGAGGTAAATAGTGTCATTAAATTTTATCATTTCTAAGACGAGAGAGTATTTTTGGTCAAAAAAAGATGACTGCAAAAATCTTACAATATGGATGCTATTGGCCCGCCATGTTTAAACACACACATGTATTCTGCAAAGCTTGTGAAAATTATAAGTCAGGATTTATTTCAAAACATAAGGAATCGTTAGATAATCTTCTATTAACTCTTGAGACGCATCCTAGTAGAGATATGCATCGTGCAATTCATGATTTATAGCCCTATTTTTATAAAGAACATGATCGACTTAGTCTTGGAAATCTGACTATAAAAGACCCTATTTGCTAGTTTTTAAGAAAACTAAAAGGGAAACCTATCCTCGACCTATAGAGGGCATTCAACCATTCTTGGATATAAAACTAAGGGAAGAAGTGAGTCATAATCATAACTACAATTTGAGTCTCAGTTTGTAAAAATTTATGTCTTTTGGATTTATTAATAATATAATATTTTATTTTGTTATTTCTTATATTTTTTTAAGTGTGTTTCAGGTTTGCTAGTGTTTGTTATTTTAAGTGATGTCTTATATACTCTATCTTTCTACTTTAGGACATTAAGGACAATATTTCGTTTTGGTTGGGGTGAGAGGGTAGTAATTTTATATATATATAATTAATTAATTAATTAATTAATTAACTATGTTTTCTATTTCATAAATTATTTGCAAAACTATTGTTACTATGATGGTAAAGTTAAGGAGTTCTTTTGTTAAAATGACTCTTTAGACGTCTTTTAATAAACATTCTTAACAAGGTCTATTAGAATGCTTCTTGAAATATTTAGGTTTATAAACTCTAGCATTGTTATCACTTAATTCTGCTCATATACTCATTTAACATGTATTCTTAAACCTTCATTTTTACATACACACTTTAACATATGATTATGGGTTGCAGATCGGATTCTTGCATTATTTATATTCTTTTATTAAATATAACAACTAAAGAAAATGGATAGTATATAATTTGTAAAAAAAGAAAAATTGAAGATAATAAAAACATAGATAACTTTGGATTTGTAGCCCCCCTAACCTAAACAATTAAGTTTGAAGTAGTGTTTTAACACATAATACCCTAAAATCAACTGATTTGGGAGCTATTGACCCAACGCTTGTTATAGAAGTTGAGGAAAAAAGCTTAAGGGAATCAAACATTGCACTATCTATGTATTAGTATCTGCAACCCGAGTTATTAAGCTCGAAGAGGTGTTTCAACACCTAATACCCTAAGACCAACTAGTCTAGGAGTCATTAGTCAAAAGCTCGTTACATGGGTTAAAGATGCATTATGTTATATGTATATATATTAAAAAAAAAAGGAAAAAAAGAAGATAATAATCCCAACATAAGGAAGTTAACCTTAAACATTACAACATAATATTTTTTTTCTTCCAATAAAAGCCACATCATTTATGTTTTTATACATTGTGCACATAAAAAGAAAGGTTTATTAATATCTTGTTTAAGAAGTATAAAGCTGATATATAAATTTAACGAGAGTTTGTTTATTTGGATATATTAATGGAAGTTGAATGATGAATATATTACTTTGTGAAACTTGCAAATTGTTTTTCTATTAAATGCTTGGATTACTAGGACTAGTAATAAGATGGTTGGGGGGGTTATTAGTAATTAAAAGTGTATTTTTATTAAGGTTTTATATCAGCATTTTGCACTTGAAGTATCAATAACTCCTTAACTAAAACATGTTTTATAATAAGTCTGATACTGTAAGATATCTTTAATTTATGATAAATATTCATCTTAAATGCAGGTCTATCACATAAATCAAATGATTGATTGATAAGTTCAGCTACCGAAATTGAGAAGATAAAGAGAAGGTGAAGCATAGAAAAGAGAGTTGGTTTAGTCCAAACTGGAATACTATTTAGTCATTGGATCATATCTGGAGCTGTAGATCTTAGATTTTAATTTGGTTTATATAGCTAGAAAGCTAAGACATGGGCCTAAAACATTCATGCAGAATACAAGACTCAATTCTACTATTTAGAAGTCCAAATCTTAGCAACAATGGAGAAGTCCGAATATGTCTTATAGCCCAGACACTATTTAGTATTTAGCCTATATCTCGAGTTCTAGAAATCCAAATGACTTCAATTTTCTTTATTGGAAAGCTGAAATAATTTTCTAGAACTTTTATGATTCAAGTCTGTTCAAATTTTGATATTAGCAATAATATTTTAGGAAGATAAGAAGATAAGAATTGTTACCAAGTCAAAGGTTGGCCACCCACTCAATAATTAGTCATCATATTAATAGTTCCAAATTTTATCCTACAAATAAAGGCATTTACCGTGTATTTAGACTTCTTGATTTTCAGATCAATAACATGTTCTTACTCTCTTTCTTTATATTTTTTATAATGCTTGAGTTTTGCTTTTATTAATCTCTTCTTTATGCTTTACATTTCCTTTCTTTTACTTAGTAAACGTTTATCTTATTTATGTTCTAATATTGTTTATTTATGTTTCTCTTCTTTCATTATGTTTAGCTAAGTTTATTATGTCAAGGTGAAAAGGTTACACTAATGGTGTAAGAATAAGTATAGTGTAAATTCAATATAGACTTTAATGTTTGATACTAATATGTTTTGTATTTGTTATCTTGTTCACTTTTAATACTTTACTTGTTAAATAGTTAATCTAGATTTATTCTGAATAACACTTGGGACAACAAATACTTGACACTTTCATAGCCCAACCGTGTGGGATAATCTACACCTATGCTATTAAAGGAACTTGATTTGTTGTTAACATAAGTTATAATCATGAATGCTTGACGAGATTTACAAGTACTAGCATTAATCGAATAAGATAACTAATGTAATCATGTTAACAATATATAATCCAATTGGAACCTCCTTTGTGTGGCAACAGATTTGACAAGCGACATTACAACAATCGATGATTACTTTCCTGATGAATCCTTACTTTCTCTTAGATCAATGCTTTTGTTTGCTAATTTTGTCAATTTTCTTTCTTTAAAAGATTTGCCAGCTTATTGAAGTACCCAAGATAAAGAAAAGTTTTTGAACGAAGTGAAGAACTTTTATTAGCATGACTCTAACTTATTCAAATATTGTCCTAATCAAATATTTCAAAGATGCATTCTTGACAATGAGGTAAGTAGTGTCATTAAACTTTATCATTCTGAAGCATATGAGAGTCATTTCTTGTAAAAAAAGATAATTGTAAAAATCTTTCAAAATAGATTTTATTATACCACTATGTTCAAGGACACATATGTATTCTGCAAAACTTGTGAAAATTATCAAAAAGTTTTACTTTAGGATTCTCGACTCCATGTATTTCCTAAAGAGTTTAGATTAAGATGGAGCAGTCCATTTATTGAGAAACATGTGTATCCTTATAGGGCCTTTGATATTGAGAATCCAAAGAATGACAATGTTTTTAAGGTAAATGGACATCGTTTGAAAGCTTACTTTGGTAATTTTCCTAGTAAAACTGAAACCATTGGTTTGAATGATATTGTAGATAAAGGTTGATTATTTTGTTTTTCTCATATTATTTTTGTTTGTTTGTTATTTTTTTTATGACTCTTGGTTTGCTGGTCTTTCTCACCATAGTTAAATGGTGGATAATGGTACTTCGTAACTCTTAAGTCAGTTCTTTTAGTTCCCCATGATAACTGATATTTGTGTATATATTTGTTCAATTCCTTGTTCCTTCTCTTTTCTTTGCATCTCTTTTCCACTTCTCATCTTAAAAAATTGACACAACTCTTGAAAAATTAAAAAAGTATTTTCCTATTTTGCCTCAAAATGCGATTATAAAAAATTACCGAGCTAGGAGTGCAAAATTGAGGTTGTTAATGAACCATGGAATTTCTAAAGAGATTCCCTGGCTAATTGAAGCAAATGTCAATTATCAGGTGAGTCTTCCAATTTTTTTATTTTATACATGTCTAGGACAGGTAAAAGCATTTTTGCAAAAAAATATCATGCAAAATAACTAGAAGTCTGTCATTAGTGTGCTAAATGGACTTGTAATACATAATGTTATTCTTTAGGAAAGCTATCTATAAACTATGAAGATAAAATACAATTCATTAAGGATGGCTTGAGTAAGGAGTTTTTAAATAATCTTCTATTAACTCTTGAGACGCATTCTAGTGGAGATGTGCATTGTGCAATTTATGAGAACAAAAAATTTAATTTTTTTCCAAGTAAAGCCCCATAACTATGTGTTGATATATTGACCATAAAAGGAAGGTTTATTAATATCTTTTTTAGAGGTATTGAGCAGATAAATAAATTTAATGAGAGTTTATTTATCTAGATAAATTAATGGAAGTTGAATGATGAATACCTTGCTTTATAGAATGACTAATTGATGAGTGGGTGACCAACTCTTGACTTGGTGACAATCCTTATCTTCTTTTATCTGCCCAAAACCTTATTGATAACGTCAAAATTGGAGTCACTTCAAAACATGAAAGTTGTAGGAAATTATCTCAGATTTCTTATGTAAAACATTCATGCCATTTAGACTTCTAGAACTCCAAATATGGGTCAAACACTGAACAATGCTCGGGCTGGAAGACATTCATGCCATTCAAACTTATTTGTTGTTGCTACAATTTGGACTTACAAATGACCTTTTTAAGTCTTGGGCTCCATATGAAAGTTGTAGGCCTATGTCTTACCTTTCCATCCATATAAAGTAGACCTAAATCTGAGATCTATAACTCTAAATATGACCAAATTACCGAACAGTGTTCTGGTTTGGACTGCACCGGCATCTCTTTTCTAAGTTTGGCCATCTCTTTGTCCTTTTAATTTCAGTTCTTAAATTCATCAATCAATCATTTTATTTATATGATAAGCCTGCATTTAAAATGAATCTTTACCATAAATTAAAGGCATCTTATATTATTAGATACGTTATTATAAAACATGCTTTAGTTAAGGAGTTATTGATACTTCAAGTGCAAAATGATGATATAAAACCTTGATAAAAATACACTTTTAAGTACTAATCAACTGACAAATAAGGTCTTTTTTAGTTAGATGCCCAAGACTATATCGAACATGTTCTTTATGAAATTGGGCTATAAATCATGAATTGCATAATGCTTATCTCCATTAAGGTATGTCAAAATATTATCTAAGGACTCTTTATGTTTTGAAATAAATCCTAACTTTTGATAATTTTCATAGGCTTTGCAGAACCCATATATATCCTTGAATATGGTAGTCTAATAAAATTCACATTATAAAATTTTTGTAATCATTTTTAATGACGAGAAATGACACCCATATGTCTCGAAATGACAAAATTTAATGATATTACGTACCTTATTATCAAGAATACATGTTTGATATATTTGATTAGGATTATATTTGAATAAGTAGGGTTATCCCAAAAGATAATTTCATCAATCCATTCCTACAATTAATCAATGCATTAAAAGTTGCAAGAAATAGACGTCCTAAAATAACTGGAATTGAATTACATGCTTCAATAGGTTGTGTATCTAAGACAATAAAATTCATAGGGTAAATGAGTTTATCAACTTCTACTAATACATCTTCAACTATTTTTCTAGACACTTTTACAGATTTATCAGCAAATAAAATAGTTACAAAAGTTGGTTTTAACTCACCTAGATTAAGAGTCTAAAAAACTGGAAGTAAATTCACATTAGCTCCAAGATCAAGTAAAGCTCTTTCAATTTTATGTTCTCCAATAAAGCAAGAAATTGTAGGACAACTAAAGTCTTTATATTTCAAAGCATTATTGTTCTGAAGAATGACATTTACTTATTCGGCTAAAAAGGCTTTCTTTTTCATATTCAGTTTTCTCCTCACAATGCACAGATCTATCAAAAATTTAGCATAAGAAGGTACCTATTGAATAGTATCCAATAAAGGTATATTGATCCTTACCTGTTTGAAAGTTTTAGAGATTTTAGAGTTGTGATTGACTTTTCTTTGTTTGGTCATGACATGAGAAAATGGAAGTGCTGGCAGGGAATCAGTCTTTTCTTTGCAATGTTCATATTCAACCCCTTCTTTACCCTTAAAGATTAACACATCAACTTTCCCATAAGGTTCAAGAGTGTGTTTTTAATAACCTTACTACTGCAAAGAATAATGACTGATTTGATTTAATCCATGGTTGGCTTCTAAAACTAATATTTGCATTATATTGTCCCTTGATATTTTGTTGTGGTTGAGATAGAAACTTACCTTTCTCTTGAAAACTGAAAGCACATATGAATTTTGTAAGAGCATCTTTTATATCTGTCATGGTTTAAACATTTTCTAGCTAAAGATGCAAACTTGGCTTGGAGGTCATGATCTTCCCTAAGATTATACATTCCTCCAATAGATGTATGAGGTTGAGTTTTACCCGGTGCCTCATAAGTACTTATAGTGTTCTAATTTTAAACATTTTCAACTAGCAAGTTTATGTACTCCATTGCTTCATCAAGGTCTTTATCTTTAAAAGTTCTATTACACATCAATTCTATCATTTGTCTATCTTTAGGTGTTAACTCTTCATAAAAATATGAAACCAACCTCCATGTTTTAAAACCATGATGAGGGCAAGTATTAAGCAAATCTCGATACCTATCCTATTATTGGTAAAATGTTTCTCCTAGTTTTTGAGTGAAAGTGGTGATTTGTCTTTTGAAAGAATTTGTTCTGTTAGATGGAAAAAAACTTCTTTAAAAATTATTGTTGCATTTCATCTCAAGCACGAATAGATCCTAACTTAAGATTTTGTAACCTTGTTTTAGCTTTACCTTTTAATCTAATAGTATTCATGCTATAATTTAAGTCATTGTAAGTGTTACAAACATCTTTAAATTCTCTCAAATGTAAGTATGAATTTTCTATATCTAACATATGAAAAGATAAAAGTTGAATAATACCTAACTTAAAATTAAAGTGAGATGCATTAGGAGGGAAAATTATATACGAGGGTGCACTTGTTCTTGTAGGATTCATGTGGTCTTTAAGTGTTCTAATACAATTATTTTCATTATGCTCATTATGAAGTGATTGATTATCTTCTTCAGCCATGCTTTTTAAAGAAGATGAAAATACCCTACAAAGTCTATCACTTAATTTACGTGACCAAACTATCATGTATGTGTAAGAAGAGAATTAAATGGAAGAAAAAAACAAAAAAAAAAGTTAGGTAAAATGAAATAAAATATATAACTTATACAGTAATTTACCTTTACCAGCAACGAAGCTAAAAACTTAACACCATCAAAGAGTTGATGTCTTATCCAAAATGCAGGAGTGTCGAAGTAATAAATAACCCAACAATAGTTAAATACGTCAATAAAAAAACCAAATGGTGTTCCAATTTGAATTGAACCAACATCTCTTTTTTAAGTGTAACCATCTCTTTGGTTATTCATTTTCAAAAGTTAAACACATCAATCAATCCTTCAAATTGTGAGATATGCTTGCATTCAAAATAAGCATTTACCATAAATTAAAGGTATAACACCCCACCTCACTAGCAAGATATTGTTTGCTTTGGCTCACAGGGCTTTATAGATTTGTTCTTGGCTGCCACACATGGCTCCAAAACGCGTCTTACTAGTTAAGGTAAGCATGCTCATATAAGTCCCTCACCTAGGTCCTCACCCGCCGATGTGAGATATTACAAAAGATATCTTATATTATCGGACTTGCTATTATAAAACATGCTCAAATTAGGGAATTTAATGATACTTTAAGTGCAATATGATAATATAAAATCTTGATAAAAATGCACTTTTAAATATTCATCACTTGCCATACAGCCAAACATCTTGTTGATTTATATTAGTCCTCATTGAAAAGAAAGGAGAAGAACACAAAAATAAAATTTTCTCACCTACAAGAAGAAAATATAAATTCACGTCATGCTGTAAATAAACTCAATATCAATGGTGAAGATATATGCTTACCAAATAATGTAACAACACATACCATTCTCAGGTATAAGCAATATTTTTCAAGTATAAGAATGATGAAAGCAAAAGTGAATACCATATCAAGTTCAACAGACTTAATTAAAGGCTTTAAAAGAGCTAATATAATGTTTTCTATTTGATTAGTACTTAAAAGTGCATTTTTATCAAGGCTCTATATCATCATTTTGCACTCAAAGTATCAATAACTCCTTAACTAAAGCATGTTTTATAATAACGTATCTAATAATATAAGATACCTTTAATTTGTGGTAAATGTTCATTTTAAATGCAGGCCTATCACATAAATAAAAGGATTGATTGATAAATTTAAGAGCTAAAATTGAAAGGACAAAGAGATGGCCAAACTTAGAAAAGAGATGTCGATGTAATTCAAACCAGAACACTCTTCGGTAATTGGGTCATATCTGGAGCTGTAGATCTCAGATTTAGGTCTACTTTATATGGATGGAAAGGTAAGACATAGGCCTACAACTTTTATATGGAGCCCAAAATCTAAAAAGGCCATTTTCAAGTCCAAATTATGGCAACAACAAAGAAGTTTGAATCTGTCTTCCAACTCGAGCACTATTTGTTCACACATGACCTTGAAAAGTGTGGTAATGCACTATTTGTTCACACATGACCTTGAAAAGTATGGTAATATTGATGTTCAATAAATTTGTTCGAAAGACAATCTAGCAAATTTGTTCACTAAAGCATTACTAACTACAATGTTTAAAGGATTGTAGCACAATATTGGAATGAGACAACTTAAAGACTTGAGATGATGTATTCATGAAAAGGAGTTAATACGTACTGCACTCTTTTTTCCTTAGCCTAGTTTTTGTCCCATTGGGTTTTCTTAACAAGGTTTTTAAGGAGTTAGTTTTCAATGTATAAGGTTGTACAGTAGACATCTAAGAGGGAATGTGTTATAAAATCAATTGTATATAGATGTTTAGGTGCCTTCCTATACCCCCTTTATTATTATGTTTATTCATTATTGAATAGTATATAAAAGTGCAATTTTATCAAGATTTTATATCATCATTTTGCACTTGAAGTATTAATAACTCCTTAATTAAATCATATTTTATAATAACAAGTCTGATACCATAAGATACCTTTAATTTATGGTAAATATTCATCCTAATTGTAGGCCTATCACATAAATAAAAGGATTGATTGATGAGTTGAAGTACTGAAATTGAAAGGATAAAAAGAGTGTGAAGCTTAAAAAAGAGACGTTGGTTTAGTCTAACTTAAAACACT
This sequence comes from Populus euphratica, assembly GCF_000495115.2. Taxonomy (NCBI): domain Eukaryota; kingdom Viridiplantae; phylum Streptophyta; class Magnoliopsida; order Malpighiales; family Salicaceae; genus Populus; species Populus euphratica. Next base: position 19,429 of record NW_011500234.1, read on the forward strand.
ATTCGGTAATTGGATCATAACTGGAGCTGTATACTTTGGATTTAGGTATGCTTTATATGGATGGAAAGCTAAGACATAGGCCTAAAACTTTCATGCGGAAGGCAAGACTTAATTCTGCTGTTTGGAAGTCCAAATCTTAGTAACAATGGAGAAGTCTGAATCTGTCCTGCAGCCTAGACGCTGTTTACTGTTCAGCCCATATTTGGAGTTTTAGAAGTCCAAATGACCTTAATTTTTTTTCCTCAAAAGCTGAGATAATTTCCTAGAACTTTCATGAGTCAAGTTTGTCTAAATTCTAATGTTAAGAATGATGTTTTGGACAGACAAGAAGATAAGGATTGTCACTAAGTCAAGATGTGGCCACCCACTCAACAATTAGTCATTAAATCAATAGTTTTTAATTTTGGCCTATAAATGGAGGCATTTGATATGCATTTAGGCATCTTGGTTTTTAAGATCAAGATCATGCTCTTGCTTTTTCTTTTTGTATTTTTGTAATGCTTAAGTTTTATTTTCATTAATATATTGTTTATGCCTTTCAATTCCTTTCCTTTACTTATTTAACTTTTATCTTATTTATGTTCTTATCTTGTTTAGTTATGTTTCTCTCTTTTATTATGTTTAGTTAAGTTTATTATATCAAGGTGAAAAGGTTACACCAATAGTTTAAGAATACGTATAGTGTAAATTCAATATGGACTTTAATGTTTGATACTAATATACTTTGTATTTGTTATCTTGTTCACTTTTAATACTTTGTTTGTTAAATGGTTAGTCTAGATTTATGTTATATAACACTTGGTACAACACATACTTGACACTTTCATAGCCCAACTGTATGGTATAACTGACACTTGTGCTATGAAAGAAACTTGATTTGTTGTTAATATAAGTTATAATCATTAATACCTCACAATATTTACAAATATTAGCATTATTCGAATAAGATAACTAATGTAATCATGTTAACAACTTATAATCCGATTAGAACCTACTTTATGTGTGTGGTTTTCAATTAAGTGATAAAAAGAGTTTATATTATACTTGTTTGAAATACCATTAGTGGATCATCTAACCTTGACATTTATTTTTATCATTGTTTGATCCTCACATTAATCTTCCATCTCAAAGTTTTCATTAACTTTTTCTTCTTCTTTATTTTTATTATTTTTTTTATTATTATTATTATTATAACCATTATCGTTATTGTTGTTGTTGCTACTGTTGTATTATTATTATTTATAATTTATACAATTAACCTTCCTGTGGTTCGACTCTGATCTTATTAGGTTATTTATTACTTTGACACTTCTATACTTAGGAGAAGACATGAATCTTTTAATCGTGTCTATCATCAATAAATTCATTTGAATCTCTCCAAGTTTATTTGATTTTGTCCAAATTTATTTGAATTTATATCTTTTTATGATCTTTAAACTTATAAGTATTTATATATACATTTATAAATAGGAACATCGTTGAAAGGATTGTATATACCTATATAATTACAAATTCATATGAAATAAAAATATTTTCTCTTTAACGGCTAATCTCTTCTTATATATTCCATTTATTTTTTATTAATTATATTGTTTTATTATTATATGCTTATTAATACGTTGTAGTTTTATAATACATATTGAATTGTTATATTTTCATATAAATTATATATTTTCAAACATGAAGTCTTAAACGGAGCATGGAAACCATCCGTTATAGGAGTATTTCATACTCGAAAAGGTATTAACAACAAATACATCATCAAATGATAAGACGAAAAGAGAGAAAACAGCAAATGAAATGATGCGAGTGGGCTGGTGGAAGTTGTGTCTTCTGGGTTCGGGTGCCGTTTTACGATGGAGATGACTTGGAAGATGCCAAAAAGGATGATGGGAAGCAATCATTTTTCTCGTTTTAGGGTTGAGTCTCCTCCACGTCATGCAACAAAACAAATCTTAAAACGTCGATTTGAGGGGGGGGGAACGTTATTTTGTGATGATGACATGTCTGATTAGTTAGATGCCGCGTAAGCCTTACAGAGAGAGATTCCCTTCTTCTTCTTCTTCTTCCTTTCACATCTCCATTGCCGTTTGTTGAAGGAAGTCCAATCCATTATAGATTGATTAATCGGACAAGATCAGCAGTTTGATGAATCTATATTCGGTGATGTTGCTTGCCTCTAGGCTCCAGCCAATAACAATCGGATAACTCATTAAATTGGTTTCACGATCATTCAACTGTTCTCAGAAGAGGAAAAACAAAATGTTGTGTAATTACCTAAAAAGGCACAACATATTAGATAGTCCCAAAGTCACATTTAACAATTTATTTATTTATTAGAAACACATTTAACTATTTAAGTGTACATAAATAAATAGCTAGCATCGTTCTCATGTATATCACAAATATTGATTTTGTGGTTGTTTTTGATACGACGCATGGCCCCGCATCGGTTAATCAAGACACCCCATGGAAGTAGTTGGACTGAGCTGGGTCTCAGCTAACTAAGGGTTATATTATATATAAGACATATATATTTTTGAGGAAGGAGGGAGGAGTAATGTACGTAGCATTATGTAATTCCTAGCCAGATTGTCTCAGTATTTAGGTAGGGTTGGTCATGGGCTTCTCGCAGGTTATAGTGAGTTGTCATCTGACTGTTAACACAGCACAAGCAGTTCGAACAAAAAGTTCTCGCCTAGTGGAGTCTTTCACGTTAATCACGCAACTTCATGCTCACCACTTTTTCTCCAATACAGGCCGCCGCCCCACCATGCTTACATAAACTTATAAACACATCCAAAGAATATATAAAAGTGAGCGTAATGAACATGTTTATCAATTAATGCCCATAAATATTAGTACATACAGTTAGTTGAAGACACAAATTAAGTTCATTTCAAAAGCAAAAGAGATATGTATGAAACCTGTTCATGTAGAAATTAGAGAAGTTTGAACTATAGTAGCTTTAGAAAAAGATAAAAAACATAAAAATGAGCATGTACGAGTGAACTTGTGTTTGCAATTTGTGTGTCGTGTCTTTTCGGAACACAATGTAATGTTAGTGGGTATAACGAACAAGTTTAGAGGTGTGACGATCAGTATTTTCAAATGTAAATTGTCTTTAATAAATTTATTTTAAGGATAAAATAATATATTTTTAGGATACAACAAAACCTTAAACTCATAAATAACAACTTCTTTAAATTTATTAAAAAAATTTATTTTATTTATGATAAATATAAACCAATAATTTGTATAGAGAAAAATTAGGGAGTGAATAAAATTGTTTACTAATTAATTTATATTAATATTAAACTAATATTTATATAAAAAAATAATACTCTTTCATACCAATATGCTTGTAGAATTTAAAAACACATATTTTTATATTAATATTTCTGTAAAATTTAAAAACACACATTTTCAAACCACTATATTTATAGAATTCAAAAGACAATTCCTCATTCTAATTAATTGAACAATAACTTGGCAGAAAGTATCATACATAATTAATTTCAAAAGCTAATTAATTAACTTAAATTAATTAATTTTGAAAAAAAATATTTATATTACATAATATCAAATATCAAGTTCTCAAGTGCCAAGTGCTATATATTATATAAATATATCTTAATTTTATATTTTTCTTAAAAAAATTTCTCTAACATTAAAATCTATTGATTTGATGTCCTTTATATGATACAACAAAACAAAACCACTTGCGTTTCCAATATAGAATAAAATTCTCTTAAATTACCTAATATACAAGCTATTGTTTTTATAATACAAATAAGTGGTAATGAAAAGCAACCAGATGTTAAAAGATGCGGGGGGTTACTGTTTTTTTTTTTTTAACATTAGAATTCTTTATCTTTAAAAAAGATACCAGATTTTAAAAAGTTAGTTGTTACTTTATTTATACATGCACACATGTAATCTATGTTATTTTAAAGGGTTGCTTAATGCTAATATTTTTTTTAACCTTCTAATGAAATGTGGGTCTTTTATCAAACTAACACAGTTTGATAAAAGAATTTAGAATATAGGACAGGATAAAAAAGTGTTGGAGAAATAATACACTTTTACTTAATCATTAAAGAATATCGTGGTTTTATTAATAAATTGCTATTGTCATTAACACGCTAATGATAATAGCTGTTCTTCAGTATACAAATACTAATGTAAATAGTGGTAATAAAATACACGGTGCCTGAAAGAACTTATTTCTAGTTGTGTTATTATAACATAATTTTAGCCTTAATACAACCCTAAATTTTATATAAACAAAGACTAAACTATTAGGCCCAAGCTCAAACAAAATTATAAATTACCAAATCACAAACTCATAATTGAAAGTGCAATATTTTAACATCATTTGTAATCCCAAATTATGTTTAAACATTGATTTTATTTATTAATTATAAAGATAATTGATAGTGACAATAACAAAATATAATAATGTGTATTTTTTAACTTGTAAATGGATGATTTGGAATTTTAAATAACATGTTCATGATATTCACATGTTAATCTACAAGAAATACGAAAATACATAATATGTAAGACAATATTAAATTCAATATGATAATTAGCTTTTTTTTAAAAAAAAATAATAACAAAAACAATTTTTAAATAAAAAATAACACATCATAATTATATACAACATAATAATATATCAAAACCAATCTCAATGAGCTCAAAAAATATAAGGAGCACAGTTAATGTCAATAAGCCCATGACCATTATACATATAATAAGAGTAGCTATCATATTCTCTTTTACACAATTTATTGAAACATCAATAATATAATTATTTTTTATTATTTACTATCAACATAAAATTTTTAAATCAACATAAACAGTTATTTTTTATATTTAACAACAATAACCTTTGCAATTATTTTCCAATATTAATTAATATAAAAATACTTCAACATCAATATATTTCTTATATTAAACGTATTCTGCTAAACATATAAAATATGTATTTTCTAATATACTTGCACAATAAAATATTAAATTTAAATTAAATATAGATAAATAAATATGACAATTAAACTATTAATATACATCAACATATCATTGTATCATTGTAGGAGACTAGTTTTGTTTAGGGTTTTTCAATTCTTAGGGTTTTTTCTTCTATAAGAATGATAATTAAAAATAAAAGAAAGGAAATTATATATTTATCATAACCATAATATCATGATTATATTATACAATCGCTATTATTGAAAATATAATAAAAAAATTATTCTCTTTTAACTCCATTATTCCCCAGAAACTTTTAAAAAATGTGTAATTCTTCCAAAACTTGGTATCTCATAGAGTGAGATGGAAAGGCAATCAAAGAAAAAGCAAAGCTTTCATTCTCATTAGTAATACAAGCCATGGTGGCTGCAGCAGCAAGGGCTCACTCCCCAAGACAGTATTAAAAAGCTACGCAAAACATTTTTGTATGCAAAAGAAACGAACACCACACCAGCTGGAGGTGCCATCTCTCTTCATTTGCTGATACTCTTTCATTATTATGCCGAGCCCTGTACCCTCAGAGAGAAGGACAGAGAAAGTGAGAGGGAAGATAAAGCAAAGCAGCTGGCTATATAAGCGAGGACCCACGCAGGGAAGACTTTACTTGCCCAGCTACTGACACTGTGGTGCTGTCGTCGTTTGCTCATTAGCTGAGGTGCCTGACACTCAGATCTCCTGACACAGAAAGAGCAATGGACACGCTGAGACAGTGAGAGTTGTAGATAATGACTCGAACATAAGACAAAATCAGAGATATGGCATGAAGTCCCCATTCAACAACAGTGGAAAATTCATCGCAGATCCCAAAGATATTGAGATGATTGAAAGGATCCAAACATAACTGTTGAAGAAAAAGGTTGCAGTGACTTGCTAGCTTATTGAGCACCTGTTTACCATGACCATAAGGCTACCATGGGCATTATGTAGCTCGATGGATACCAAGCTAGCACCTCCGATATATTCATACGATCATGCAGTGTAAAATTAAATGCCATCCATTCTGGTTCATATATATATATCTATTCGTGTGAGAAAGAACGCTGAACATCCACCGCTTTCTTTTTGGTCTGAAACCATCCTTTTATTTCTAGCATTAACAACAGTAGTCCTGCATCTTTATGGTAAATATGCAAAAGGGATACATACATCTAATAACAAAGAGAAATATTATCAGCACCATTTGTAGAAACAGCAAGCCCTAAATTATATTAACAATACAAAAGAACAAAAAGAAAATCACAAGAAAGAGATAAATAGTCTATTTTTTTCCCAACTTTTACAAGTTGATCAGTACCCAACAAACCAAGAACAAGTTGATAAAAAAACCTCCAAATTAGGATTTAGATAGTATTCTCATTTTTCCTATTTCTTTCACTATGTTCTACCTCTTGATGCTTTCTTGTCTAGGGCAAAGCACTATACTGATGCAAATCACCCCATGCTTGAACGCCATTCCAATTGCCTGTGTTGTCATTATTGCCATTGTTGCTCCTATTTGTTGGCGTGGCAGTCAATTGATCATATGAATTCCCAAAGAACCACTCAGTTGCTGGATCACCACTAGTTGCACCATCTTTTCTTGAATTACCAGCAGCACATACTTGTGGTTTTGAAATTTCAAGATTTTCAAACATAATAGGTTGTAGTTTCTGGACATGGTTCTCAATAGGGGCTGTAGAAACAGTACTGTCATCTCTATGATTTTTTCCTGTACCAAATAGCATAGCCAATCTCTGTTGCTGCAACTTCCAGTGTAAATCTTGGTTTATACAACTCAGAGATTCAATTGAAGACGCGAGATTAGTGTTGACATTCATTGATGCGCCACCGATATTCTCTTGAATTGCTCCACAAAATCCACTACTAACCGAAGTAAGTGGATAACTAAGCCCCATTAAGGAACCATAACCAGCAGTGGAACTAACAGATGGATCAAGTCTGAAACGAGGACTAGTAATACTAACTGCAGCTTCAGAAGTTGCTGAAATTTCCCCAGATGAAGGGAAATGGTTATATATGCCATTTGGTGAAAGGTTTAGCCTAGGTAATGATAGCCCACCGAGATTAAATTTCGTGGCCGGGGAGAGTCCATGAAAGAAGTTGAATCCACCGATCTCTGAGGAGCCACTGGAGTCACTTGAGAGCCTTGAAGATGATTTTATCTTCTTGTTTTTTCTACAGCCACCGCCGAAGGGAACGTTGCGCAAGGCTCCTCCTTTGGTCCAGTACCTTCTACATGTCTTGCAAAAATGCCTAGGCTGTGTTAAACTGTAATTGTTATAGTAGCAGAATTTTGTATTGGGTGAGTCACATCTTGGACACTTCAAAGCTTCCTCTTGTGGTCTCGTCGTCGTTGTTTTTCGGTTACTAGTAGTGATTTGGTTGTCATCTATGGGGGCCTGTTTTGCCTGAAGATTATCTGGGGCCATCATGGACGGAAAGAATGTGAGAAAAAGTAGTGGATGTGTAGGAATTAGCTTGGTTGTGTATGTGATGGATTGCTCAATTTTCTTTTTGCAGAGACAAAGATATGTACTCAATTGAATAATTTCATGGATGGGATGGAGAGATGTGCGAGGGGATGTTGATGGGGTCTTGTGATATTCATCAAGACAAAAGAGTTATGTTTCGGAAAAGTAAACTTTTTAGTATAAATAGCTGGGTTTTAGAGTTTAGATCCGGTGGAACAAATAAAGTTGTGTGTGTGTGTGTATGGGAAAGAGAGCAGATTTAAGTTGTATTCGGGAGTGCTGATGTTTTTCATGTCTTTTTAATAAATATATTATTAAAATAATATTTTTTTATATTTTTTAAAATTTATTTATGATATTAGTATATTAAAGTGATAAATAAATATAAAAAGAATTTTAAATAAAAAATATAATTAATTTTTAACAAATATATATTTAGAAGTAAGTTTAACTAAACAAAAAGATATGTGTATATATATATATATATAAGTTTAACTCAATAAATATTTGTCAAAAATTTAATTATATATATACGTGATTCATTTAAATTCGATTTAGCTAAATTAATTTTTTAACTAGTATAATTTAAATCCTAATCAAGCCTAATATCAACTTAATTTCCAAATCAACATGCAAGACCAAACTGAATTTAGAGTTTAATGAGCACTAAAAAAAGTATAATCGAATATAAATTGTTATTGAAAATTGGATAATGCTAAGAGACACCATTAAATGCTACATTGAGAAATTGCGATTAAACTCCTAAATATAGCATTATAAAAATCAAGGTTTTTATGCTTGATCTATACTATATATACTATATGATAATTTATGTAAATACATTTAAATAATTTGAATTTAAAATAAGAATTAGGATAATTCTGGTTTTTAGAAAAAAGAAAAGGGAAGGTGAATGACATAAAAAATCATGTTTGATTTAAAAAATAGGTGAAAATCTATTTTTACCTGTCTTTGGTCTTTGGCAGAACAACGATTGCAACTTTTAATTTTTACCTTCGTTTTTAGAAAACACATGAAACAATGATTGAAATAAAAAAAAATCAAAAAAATCTAAAACTTATTCTAAAACTATATATCTTTATTATACTTTTCAAAATTCCATGCCCTAACTTTACTTACCAACTTTGGTCATGGATTTTGCATAAGTTATTTTTTATTATTGGACTTGCTTCAACAAAAGAAAGTAAGAATGTAAAACTAAAACTCTGACAGTATCAAAAAATGAATATCTTCTTACAAGTATAGAATTGTCAAAATAATAAATAACCTGGTAAGATCAAGTGTTATACAACGCAAATCTAAATTAACCATTTAATAAGTAAGGTATTAAGAATTAATAAGATAAAAATGATAAGACATGTTAATAGCAAGTTATTTAGGATATAAGCATTGAAGTCCATATTAAGTTTATAGTATACTTATTCTTACACTATTAGTATAACCTTTTTACCTTAACATAATAAACTTAGCTAAATATAATAAAGAAAAGAAACATAAATAAGATATAAGTTAACCAAGTAAAGGAAAGGAAATGAAAAGTATAAACAAGAGATTAAAGAAAGCAAAACTTAAATATTATAAAAATATAAAGAGAAAGAGCAAGAACATGATTTGAAAACCAAGATGCCTAAATGCATGACAAGTGTCTCCTTTTATAGGCCAAAATTTAAAACTATTAATTTGTTGACTAATTATTAAGTGGGTGGCTAGATCTTGACTTGATGACAATCCTTATCTTTTTTTATAAACAACACGTCATTGCTACCATTAGAATTTAAATAGATTATCCTAATAAAAGTTTTAGAAAATTATCTCAACTTTCCAAAAAAAAAAAAAGTAAGGTCATTTGGACTTTTAAAACTCGAAATATGGGCTGAACACTAAATAGTATCTAGGCTGCAGGACAAATTCATATTTCTCTTTTGATGCTAAGATTTAGACTTTCAAACGACAGAATTGAGTCTTAAACAATTATAAATGTTTTAGGCCTATGTCTTAGCTTTCTAGCCATATAAACCAAACTGAAATCCAAGATCTACAACTCTAGATATGACCTAATGACAAAATAGTGTTCTAGTTTGGACTTAACCAACATCTTTTTTCTAAGCTTAGCCCTCTCTTTGTCTTCTCAATTTCAATAGTTAAACTTATTAATTAACCCTTTTATTTATGTGATAGACCTGTATTTAAAATGAATATTTACCATAAATTAAAGATATCTTATATATATTAGATATGTTATTATAAAATATGATCTACTTAAGAAGTTATTAATACTTCAAGTGCAAAATAATAATATAAAATCTCGATAAAAATACACTTTTAAGTACCAATCAAACTCATAAAAAGAATCAGGAAAGAAAAAGAAGAGGGAGAATACATATGGATTTTTTTTAATCTTTATTGTTGATCAATATCACTATTAAAAGAAATCTTTTATCTATCAAAATTATAATATAAAATAGTTATATTTAGATTTTTTTAATCTAAAAATTTCAAATTTATTTTTGCATTAATTAATTATTTAAAAATATTTTTTAATAGATTTATGGTTATAAATATTGAGGAGGGAAGTGGTAAAAAATGTTTATATATATATAATGATGAGAATTTGACAAAGCCAATGTTGAAGATCTACGATCTACAAGGATAATGCAATGTCTATTTTGTTATATATTTTTTTTTGTATAAATGGCTAGCCTTGAAATAGATAAATTTTTTTTCTCTCTCTAAAGTAGCATAATAGGTATTAAATTTAAAAAAATTAATATAGTTTAAAGAGTAACAAGTGTCACATGTGACTCTACTTAATCTAAAATCATTGGTAACACTTGCAACTCATGTCAAATTAAAATGCCAAAACCCTTTTAATCTGATAGTTTATCTCTCCTCTTACCTATATGATTTTGCTCAAATTTGACCAGCACTCCCATACTTTACCACAACCATTATTCACTTTCTACAATTTTAGGTATATTACACACTCCTCTATTAATTTTATTTTATTTTTTGCTACATTTTTATGTTAAGATTTATGATTAGGTTTCTCCATTACTAGAAAATTAACAAATACAAACGGAAACACAGATAAAATTTCTTCATTGATATATTGTGATGACCTTTATCAATATAATTTCCCATCTTTGTGTCCTTAAGTAAACAACATTAGAAAATTTTTATTGATATATACTAAAGGAATTGCAAAAGGAAAATAAAGAATGGAAAAAAAAAACCTAAAAATACGATGACATATAACTTTTACAAATAACATTATCGATGAAATTAGCCTGACGGTAAAGTACATTTGTAAATATGCTAACAAAAACATTTCCTTGCTATATACTGAGGAAATTACAAAGGTTATTATAGTGGGATTCTTATTAGTACTTAAAAGTGCATTTTTATCAAGGTTTTATATCATCATTTTGCACTTAAAGTATCAATAACTCCTTAACTAAAGCATGTTTTATCATAACATATCTAATAATATAAGATACCTTTAATTTAGGGTAAATGTTCATTTTAAATACAGGCCTATCACATAAATGAAAGGATTGATTGATGAATTTAAGAACTGAAATTGAAAGGACAAAGAGATGGCCAAACCTAGAAAAGAGATGTCGGTACAATCCAAACCAGAACACTATTTGGATGAAAAGGTAAGACATAGGCCTACAACTTTCATATGGAGCCCAAGATCTAAAAAAGTCATTTTCAAGTCCAAATTAGGGCAACAACAAAGAAGTCCGAATCTATCCTCCAGTCCGAGCACTATTCATTATTTGGGCCATATCTGGAGTTTTAGAATTCGTAATGATTTGAATTTTTTACACAAGAAAGCTGAGACGATTTCTTAAAACTTTCATGTTCAAGTGGCTCTAATTTTGACGTTATCAATGACGTTTTAGGCAGACAAAAGAAGATAAGAATTGTCACCAAATCAAGAGTTGGTCACATATTCATCAATTAGTCATCAAATCAATAGTTTCCAATTTTGGCCTATAAAAGGAGGCATTTGTCATGCATTTAGACATCTTGGTGTCCAGATCAAGATCATGCTCTTGCTTTCTCTTTGTATTTTTTGTAATGTTTATGCTTAACTTTCATTAATATCAAGTTTATGCCTTCATTTCCTTTCATTTACTTAGTTAACTCTTATCTTATTTATATTCTTATTTTGTTTATTTATTTTTCTTTCTTTCATTAGGTCTAGCTAAGTTTATTATGTCAAGGTGAAAAGGTTACACTAATAGTGTAAGAATAAGTATAGTGTAAACTTAATATGGACTTTAATGTTTGATACTAACATGTTTTGTATTTATTATCTTGTTCACTCTTTAATACTTTGCTTATTAAATGACTAATCTTGATTTATGTTATATAA
>NW_011500234.1:31509-39512 GCF_000495115.2 Populus euphratica
AATGTTTGACGAGATTTACAAGTATTAGCATTAATTGAATTAGATGACTAATGTAATCATGTTAACAATCTATAATCTGATTGGAACCTCCTTTGTGTATGGTTTCCAATTAAATAATAAGAGTTTATACTATACTTGTTTGACATACCATTAGCGGAACCTCTAACCTTGACATTTATTATTATCATTGTTTAATCCTTACATTAATATTTCATCTCAAAGTTCTCATCGTCTTCTTTTTCTTCTCCTTCTTTTTCTTTATTATTATTATTATTACTACTACTACTACTACTATTATTATTAGTGTTGTTATTGCTACTATTATTGTTGTTGTTGTTATTACTATTGTTGTTGTTTATAATTTGTACAATTAACCTCCCTGTGGTTCGACCCCGATCTTGCCGGGTTATTTATTACTTCGACACTCTTGCACTTGGGAGAAGACATCAATCTTTTAGTCGTGTCAGATTCAAAAAGGCATTCCTTAAAAGAAGGCAAGGTTGGACAATTATTGGTTGAGTGTTCATTTGTTTCACATATTTGACACATAATGTTTTTAACAGATTTTAATTGACCACTCTTTTTCAATTCTAGTGCCTCGACTTTTCTAGCTAAAGATGCAAACTTGGCTTGAAGGTCATGATCTTCCCTAAGGTTGTACATACCTCCACTAGATGTATGAGATTGAGTTTCTTGGCTTGAAGGTCATGATCTTCCCTAAGGTTGTACATACCTCCACTAGATGTATGAGGTTGAGTTTTACTCGGTGCCTCATAAGTACCCGTGGTGTCCCAATTTTGAGCATTTTCAGCTAACAAGTCTAAGTACTCCATTGCTTCATCAGGATCTTTATCTTTAAAAGTTCCATTGCACATCAATTCAACCATTTGCCTATCTTTAGGTGTTAACCCTTCATAAAAATGTGAAACCAATCTCCATGTTTCAAAACCATGATGAGGGCAAGTACTAAGCAAGTCTCGATACCTATCCCAACATTGGTAAAATGTTTCTCCTGGTTTTTGAGTGAAAATAGTGATTTGTCTTTTCAAAGAGTTTGTTCTATGAGATGGGAAAAACTTCTTCAAAAACTATTGTTGCATTTCATCCCAAGCACGAATGGATCCTGGTCTTAAATTTTGTAGCCATGTTTTAGCTTTATCTTTTAATGAAAAAGGAAAAAGCTTTAATCTGATGGTGTTCATGCTACAATTTAAATTATTATATGTGTTGCAGACCTTCTCAAAGTCCCTTAAATGCAAGTATGGATTTTCCAATTCTAATCCATGAAAAGAAGGTAAAAGTTGAATAATGCTTGGCTTAAAATTAAAATGAGATGCATCGGGAGGAAAAACTATGCATGATGGTATACTTGTTCTTGTGGGATTCATGAGGTCTCTAAGTATTATAGCACGGTTATTCTCATTATTCTCATTATGTAGTGATTGATTATCTTCTTCGGCCATATTTTCTAAAAATGATGAGGATACCCTACAAAGTCTACCACTTGATGTACGTGACCACACTCTCATGCACGTGTAGAAATAAAATAAAAGAAAGAAGAAAACAAAAGAAGAAGAAACAAGAGACAAGAAACAAAATTATATACAAGAAAAGTAAAAAGAGAAAATAAAATAAATATTATAATTTATACAAAACTTACCTCCCCAGCAACGGCACCAAAAACTTGACACGACTAAAAGATTGATGTCTTCTCCCAAGTGCAGGAGTGTCGAAGTAATAAATAACCTAGTAAGATTGGGGTCGAACCATAGGGAGGTTAATTGTATAAATTATAGATGACAATAATAACAATAACAACAACAACAATAATAACAACAACAACAACAACAACAACAACAATAATAATAATAATACTAATAATAATAATAATAATAATAATAATAATAATAATAATAATAATAATAATAATAATAATAAAGGAAAAGAAGAAGAAGAAGAAGAAGACGAGAACTTTGAGATGGAACATTAACGTAAAGATTTAACAACGATAACAATAAATGTCAAGGTTAGAGGATCCACTAATGGTATGTCAAACAAGTATAGTATAAACTCTTATTAGTCAATTGGAAACCACACACAAAGAAGGTTCCAATCAGATTATAAATTGTTAACATGAGTACATTAGTCATCTTATTCAATTAATGCTAATACTTGTAAATTTCGTCAAGCATTCATGATGATAACTTATGTTAACAACAAATCAAGTTCCTTTCATAGCTCAGGTGTCGATTATACCATACAGTATGAACTATGAAAGTGCCAAGCATTTGTTGTATCAAGTGTTATACAACATAAATCAAGATTAGTCATTTAACAAGCAAAGTATTAAAGAGTGAGCAAGATAACAAATACAAAACATGTTAGTATCAAACATTAAAGTCCATATTAAGTTTACACTATACTTATTCTTACACCATTAGTGTAACTTTTTTACTTGACATAATAAACTTAGCTAGACATAATGAAAGAAAGAAAAATAAATAAACAAAATAAGAACATAAATAAGATAAGAGTTAACAAAGCAAAGGAAAAGAATTGAAAGGCATAAACTTAATATTAGGGAAAGCAAAGCATAACATTATAAAAAATACAAAGGGAGAAAGCAAGAGCATGATCTTGATCTGGAAACCAAGATGCCTAAATGCATGGCAAATGCCTCCTCTTATAGGCTAAAATTGGGAACTATTGATTTGATGACTAATTGATGAGTGGGTGGCCAACTCTTGACTTGGTGACAATCTTTGTCTTCTCTTGTCTGCCCAAAACGTCATTGATAACGTCAAAATTGGAGCTATTTGTAAACATGAAAGTTGTAGGTAATTGTCTCAGCTTTCTTGTGTAAAAGATTCAGCTCATTTGGACTTTTAGAACTCTAGATATGGTTAAAATACTGAACAGTGCTCGGGTAGGAAGACATATTCGGGCTTCTTTGTTGTTGCTACAATTTGGACTTGCAAATGGCCTTTTTAGATCTTGGGCTCCATAAGAAAGTTGTAGGCCTATGTCTTACCTTTCCATCCATATAAAGTAGACCTAAATCTGAGATCTATAGCTCCAGATATGACCCAATTACCGAACAATGTTCTGGTTTGGATTGTACCGACATTTCTTTTCTAATTTTGGTCATCTCTTTGCCCTTGCAATTTAAGTTCTTAAAGTTATCAATCAATCCTTTCATTTATGTGATAGACCTACATTTAAAATGAACATTTACCACAAATTAAAGGTATCTTATATTATTAGATATATTATTATAAAACATACTTTAGTTAAGGAGTTATTGATATTTCAAGTGCAAAATGATGATATAAAACCATGATAAAAATGCACTTTTAAGTACTAATCACACCCCCCAACCAGCTTATTACTAGTCCCTAGTAATCAAAGCGTAAAACAATTTGCACACTTTTAAGTACTAATCATTCACTCTTTAATACTTTGCTTGATAAATGACTAATCAAGATTTATGTTATATAACACTTGGTACAACAAATGCTTAACACTTTCATAGCACAAATCGTATGGTATAATCAACTTTTTCTTCTTTTTCTTCTTCTTCTTCTACTACTACTACTACTACTATTATTCTTCTTGTTAATGTTGTTGTTGTTATTGTTATTGTTATTTATAATTTAAACAATTAATCTCCCTGTGGTTTGACCTCGATCTCGCCGAGTTATTTATTACTTTGACACTTCTACATTTGGAAGAAGACATCAATCTTTTGGTTGTATCATTTGGTCATGGCATGAGAAAATAGAAGTGCTGATGGGGAATCAATTTTTTCCTTGCAATGTTTAGATTCAACCTCTATCTTATCCTCAACAATTGATTCATTATCGTTCTAATAAGGTTCATAAGTGGTTTTTTTAATAACCTTACCACTGCAAAGAGTAGTGATTGATTTCACTTGATCCATGTGTTAGCTTCCAGAACTACTTGCATTTGTATTGTTTTGCCCCTTAGGATTTTGCTGTGGTTGAGATAGAAACTTACCTTTCTCTTGAAAACTAAGAGCATATGTGAATTTTGCAAGATGACATGACAAAAAGATTAATGTCTTCTCCCAAGTGCAGGAGTGTCGAAGTATTAAATAACCTAGCAAGACCGAGGTCGAACCACAAGGAGGTTAAATATATAAATTATAGATGACAACAACAACAACAAAAACAATACTAGTAGTAGTAGTAGTAGTAATAGTAGTAATACTAATAATAATAATGAAAAAGAAGGAGAAGAAGAAGAAGATGATGAGAACTTTGAGATGAAATATTAATGTAAGGATTAAACAATAATAACAATAAATGTCAAGGTTAGAGAATTCACTAATGATATGTCAAACAAGTATAATGTAAACTTTTATTATTCAATTAGAAACCACACACAAAGGAGGTTCCAATCAGATTATAGATTGTTAACATGATTACATTAGTCATCTTATTTGATTAATACTAATACTTGTAAATCTCGTCAAGCATTCATGATTATAACTTATGTTAACAACAAATCAAGTTCCTTTCACAGCTCAGGTGTTGGTTTTACCATACAGTATGAACTATGAAAGTGTCAAACATTTGTTGTACCAAGTGTTATACAACATAAATCAAGATTAGTCATTTAACAAGCAAAGTATTAAAGAGTGAACAAGATAACAAATATAAAACATGTTAGTACCAAACATTAAAGTCCATATTAAGTTTACATTATACTTATTCTTACACCATTAATGTAACCTTTTCACCTTGACATAATAAACTTAGCTAAACATAATGAAAGAGAAAAATATAAATAAACAAGATAAGAACATAAATAAGATAAGAGTTAACTAAGTAAAGGAAAGGAATTGAAAGGCATAAACAATATATTAATGAAAATAAAACTTAAGCATTACAAAAATACAGAGAGAGAAAGCAAGAACATGATCTTGATCTTGAAACTAAGATGCCTAAATGCATGGCAAATGCCTCCATTTATAGGTCAAAATTAAAAACTATTGATTTAATGACTAATTGATGAGTGGGTGGCTAACTCTTGACTTTGTGACAATCCTTCTCTTGTCTGCCCAAAACATCACTGATAACATCAGAATTAGAACCACTTGAAAACATGAACGTTGTAGCACATTGTCTCATCTATCTTGTATAAAAAGTTCAGGTCTTTTGAACTTCTAGAACTCTAGATATGGGTCAAACACTGAACTATGCTCGGGCTGGAAGACAGATTCAGACTTCTTTGTTATTGCTATAATTTGAACTTGAAAATGACCTTTTTAAGTCTTGGGCTTTATATGAAAGTTGTAGGCCTATGTCTTACCTTTCCATCCATATAAAGTAGACCTAAATCTGAGATCTACAACTTCAGATATGACCCAATTATCAAACAGTATTCTGGTTTGGATTGAATTGACATCTCTTTTCTAAGTTTGGCAATCTCTTTATCCTTTCAATTTCAGTTCTTAAATTCATCAATCAATTATTTTATTTATGTGATAGGCCTACATCTAAAATGAACATTCACCACAAATTAAAGATATCTTATATTATTAGACATATTATTATAAAAACATACTTTAGTTAAGGAGTTATTGATACTTCAAGTGCAAAATGATGACATAAAACCTTAATAAAAAAATACACTTTTAAATACAAATCATTAGGCTCCATATAAAAGTTGTAGGCCTATGTCTTACCTTTCCATCCATATAAAGTAGACCTAATTCCGAGATCCACAACTCCAAATATGACTCAATTACTAAATAGTGTTCCGGTTTCGACTACACCAACATCTCTTTTCTAAGTTTAGCCATCTCTTTGTCCTTTTAATTTCAGTTCTTAAATTCATCAATAAATTCTTTTATTTATTTGATAGGCCTGTATTTATAATGAACATTTACCATAAATTAACATATCCATATATCATTTATGGACCATTTTTTTATGAAAAAGTAGGGTTCATTTTCAAACATCATGCAAGCCCTTTCCATGCATGGTAGACTTATATGCTATCATTGATTCCACCTAGTATTTTAGAAAGAACACTTTCTTCATTGAGGTATAGAGTATACAAGCTTTGTTTTAGAGTATTTTCATCTCATAAATAACATCTCATATAAAATATACTTTAAGTATTAGTCAAAAAAACAACAAAAAAGAAAATACAACCTTACTTTTCAAGCATTCCAAACTTCATCTCCATATTTATAAATATAAATATAGATCAAATGATAATAAACAAAACTCAAGCAGGTCATATGGACTTCACTTTTAGATTATAAAATATATCTTTAAGTCGCTGGAGTAGTTACTATCCTCTTTCCTTTTCCTAGTAAAATCTTACTTCCATGAGCTTGCTACCCTTTTAATGCTTAAGAAATCCTTTTGATGAGCTCGTGAACCTCCACAGTTAGGTTTTTTTTTTTATCAAGATTCTATTTCTCCTCCTAATTAGTACTTAAAAGTGCATTTTTATCATGGTTTTATATCATCATTTTGCACTTGAAATATCAATAACTCCTTAACTAAAATATATTTTATAATAATGTATCTAATAATATAAGATACCTATAATTTATGGTAAATGTCTATTTTTAATGCAGGCCTATCACATAAATGAAAGGATTGATTGATGACTTGAAGAACTTAAATTGCAAGGATAAAGAGATGGCCAAACTTAGAAAAGAGATGTCGGTGCAATCCAAACCGGAACACTGTTCGGTAATTGGGTCATATCTAGAGCTACAGATCTCAGATTTAGGTCCAATTTATATGGATGGAAAGGTAAGACATAGGCCTACAACTTTCATATGGAGCCCAAGATCTAAAAAGGCCATTATCAAGTCCAAATTGTAGCAACAACAAAGAAGCCCGAATCTGTCTTCCAGCCCGAGCACTGTTCGGTATTTTGGCCATATCTAGAGTTCTAGAAGTCCAAATGAGCTGAAATTTTTACACAAGAAAGCTGAGACAATTGCCTACAACTTTCATGTTTACAACTGGCTCCAATTTTGACGTTATCAATGACGTTTTGGGCAGACAAGAGAAGATAAGGATTGTCACCAAGTCAAAAGTTGGTCACCCACTTATCAATTAGTCATCAAATCAATAGTTCCCATTTTTGGCCTATAAAAGGAGGCATTTGCCATGCATTTAGGCATCTTGATTTCCAGATCAAGATCATGCTCTTCCTTTCTCTCTTTGTATTTTTTATGCTTTGTTTTCATTAATATTAAGTTTATGCCTTTCATTTCCTTTCCTTTACTTAGTTAACTTTTATGTTCTTATTTTGTTTATCTATTTTGCTTTCTTTCATTATGTCTAGCTAAGTTAATTATGTCAAGGTGAAAAGGTTACACTAATGGTGTAAGAATAAGTATAATGTAAACTTAATATGGACTTTAATGTTTGATACTAACATGTTTTATATTTGCTATCTTGTTCACTCTTTAATACTTTGCTTGTTAAATGACTAATCTTGATTTATGTTACATAACACTTGGTACAACAAATGTTTGGCACTTTCATAGCCCATAATGTATGGTATAACCGACACCTGAGCTATGAAAGGAACTTGATTTGTTGTTAACATAAGTTATAATCATGAATGCTTGACGAGATTTACAAGTATTAGCATTAATTGAATAAGATGACTAATGTAATCATGTTAACAATATATAATCTGATTGGAACCTCCTTTGTGTGTGGTTTCCAATTCAATAATAAGAGTTTATACTATACTTGTTTGATATACCATTAGTGGAACCTCTAACCTTGACATTTGTTATTATTATTGTTTAATCCTTACATTAATTTTCCATCTCCAAGTTCTCATCATCTTCTTCTTCTTCTCTTTCTTTATTATTATTATTATTATTACTACTACTACTACTACTACTACTACTACTACTACTACTACTACTACTACTACTACTACTACTACTACTACTACTACTACTACTACTACTACTACTACTACTACTACTACTA
>NW_011500234.1:45904-53762 GCF_000495115.2 Populus euphratica
TATTATTGTTATTTATAATTTGTACAAATAACCTCCCTGTGATTCGACTCCGGTCTTGCCGGGTTATTTATTACTTCGACACTCCTGCACTTGGGAGAAGACATTAATCTTTTAGTCGTGTCACCTCCCCTTCTTTGTTTCTCCTTTGTTTTTTTTTCTCTCTTCTGCTTTGATTTTTAAAAGGTATTTATAAGGTCTTAAGCTAGGATTTAATCACAGATTAATCCTCCTTCATCAAGGCATGACTCTCCAATCAAAATGGGATAGTTTTCTAGTACATTTTACAATGGTTGTTTTGCAACATACTTTTTTTTATAGATTTTGGTGGTTTTTTTAAACGTGGAGACCAACAAGCTTATTTTTGGCATTTGGATCTTGAAAGAAACATGACAAACCTTTGATAAGGCTTGAAGTGTGAACACATAAAAATATTTAGTGGTTTTGCAAAATGAGTATCTCAATTAAAGCTTATAGAGTTGACCAATTTTAAGACTTTTTCGAAGAAATTTTAATGTAAATGTCATTAAAGATCACTTGAACTTGGTAGAGAAGGAGCATACCTTTTAATTGGTTCCATTCTTACTCAATTTAGATATTTATGGCTCCAAATTTATTTATTTGAAGGTGACAACTCGATTAGCCGAGAATTTAAAAATATAATGATAGTTAATCAAGGACAAGATGTTGTTGAGTTCATTGAAAAAAATAGAATGCAAATATTTGATGGGAGTAACTGATATTTGTAGAGGGGGTGTTTCTTTGTTAAATGGTGGTGGTAGCCCTAGAGATACTAAGAGACGCCACATTCATTTGTTTAAAAGTGTGTACTTAATCAGCGAAAACTACCAAAGAAAAAGCTAAACAGTGGCCAAATGACATGTCATCTAGGTTATACCCTAGGAATTATGGTTTTTAACTTGGGATTTGAAAAAAAATAATTTAGTCCTTGTTATTCCAATTACTTTTAATTGCACTCATAATGGTCTTCTAAACTTTTACTTTATGCAGTGTCATCCCTGCCAAACTTAATCATCAGTCCCAAAGTTAGCCACCTATTTCCTTTTAGTCCTTGATTATGAATTTGTGTATTTTCACCTTTAATTGGTTAACAAACTTTTAATTTTTTTAATTTGACCCTTAATTTGATTAATTTTGACCCCTGCTTTCACGTTTCTTTTTTAATTTTGTCATTGGTTATGGATTTTCTTAATAAGTCCCTAATTGAACATCAAACTTCAATATTTATGCAATTAAGTCATTGATTTGACCAAATTAACTCTTTAAAATTGCAATTTAACTCTCATAATTTAATTTCTTCCAATCAAAGCTTAAAGTGACTTCAAAAATCAAGTTTTCTTGTGATTAAATCATCAATATATTTAATTAGACCTTCCAAAATTGTCATTGAGTCCTTACCTATCCAAATTTGTGTTTCTTTGCCCAAAAAATATTTTTACTAATGGCCTCTTTGTCGAATAGAATAAGATTGTCAATTTTACCAATCTTATATATTTTGGTCGTCTAGCTTTTCATATTATTATTTTGGTTCTTTATCATCAACTTGGGTAATTTTTTAGGCTTTCTTCGTGTATGTCCTCTTGTATTTTGGATTTTGTTTCTTTTTTCTTTTATTGATTTTTTGTGTGGGGTTAAAAGGGGGGTAATAACATATGCTCATTCTTTACAATGTTTATGAAGAAAAATCTCATCAAGGTTTTGTATATTAAGTTTCATAACTCAATTTTAGATCTCCAAAATTTATTTTATAAAAAATATATATTTTTGATTTCTATTAAAAATATAAAATTCAAAAATATTTTTAGGATACGAGAAGATAAGCTTTCGAGCTGCAAAATACCAGAAGAATAGTCAAATTAGGATGTTTTGATACGATGGGATGAATAAAGGGAAAAAATCAACGTTGAAATCCAAACTTGACCAAAATTTAAAGAATTAATTAAGTCTAAAGATTTAATTAAACTTCTAATGGGTTTAATTGATTTATTTAAGGACTTTATTGAAGAAAAATTAAGTTTGAAAGTCAATTGGGAAAAAATTAGAAGAATTAATTAAGTTTAAGAACTTAATCAAACTTCTTATAGGTTTTGTGGATTTAAACAAAACTCAATTGAAGAAAAATCAAGTTTGAAGTCCATATTTTAATTAATTTGCAAAGATAAGAATATTAGGGACACAATTGAAAATTTAAAATGCAAAATTGGTATAATTAGAGGCTTAATTGAAAAAAATTTAAAATATAAAGTTCAATTTAGGATCACATTGAAAAAATATGAAATCAGGGACTACTTTGTAAAAAGCTTTGAAATTTGAGGGTTCAATTAAAGGAGGCTAAAGGTTAAATTGCAATGTATCCAAAAGATGAGGGCTGATTGAGAGCTACATTATAAAGTTTTAAAGTTGCAAAGACCAAATTAAAAAAAACTATAATTTCACTATTTATTTTCTTCTTATCCTAAAACAAAAGAAAAAAGATGTTAAGTGCCCACATTTTAGCTCTAATTTTCCTCTCACCCCTTTACCATATAACATATATGTCAACTTACATCCTGTTACTTTTACTTATTTTTACTTTACAATTAGTCAAATTTTAGTTCTTATTGCATTAAACACACTTACAAATTCTTTTCTAAAAACTTTACCTAGCATTACTCTGCTGCAAAAACAACCGTGGGTCCTCTCTCTTGTGAGTTGCAAACTAGGATAAGCTTTTGTTATTAACTTTAATGAATCACCAAGATTTATTCCTTAATATCAAAGGTCAAGATTCTATAAACCTATAAGCCCTATAACCTTCGCATTTCTTCCATGAAAATCTCACCAAACCCTAACCGAAGTAGCGGGAGGAGGGAGATGAAAATTGCCATGAACTATATCTCTTAGCCAAGACTGCAGCAGCCTTACTCCTTAATCTTTCTAGCCTGAAATAAACCCAGAAATAGCCCTCAAATCATCACAACCCCCATAGCAACCCCGGTGATATCTCCTTCCACAACAGCCACGGTGATATAAGATCCAGCCTCTCTTCTCAGTCTAGTAGCAGCTGCAAGGTCTTCATCCTCTCAGTCCAGCTAATAGCAGACTGCTCTTTTCCTCCAGCTCAAAATTCAGCAACGGGAAGCAGCTTTACCTTCCAAGCCCTGCCACCTTGGCATCGTAACACCAGCATACAGCTTCTTTGCGTTGATGGCCTTCCAGCAGCAGAACAACATCAACGCTGGACAGAGTTGCAGCATGAGTTGTTAGCTGACAACAACAGCCCTGTTCCAAGCCGAGAACAGCAATTCTTCAGCTCAGCATCTCCTCTGAGCAGCAACATCTCAGGCTGACAGCTCCACCAGCTCCAAGCTCTACACCAACGCCTTTAACTCTTCCCTCTGCAACAGCAGCAGCGTTACTGCTTCCCAAAACCGGTGCAGCAGAGTTCGTAAGGTCTGGAAGTGTTGAAATCAAAGAAGACTAGGGGACCATTCTACTGCAAAATGAAGGTGACGTTATGCAAACAGCACTCGGAGAACGACCATACTAGTATTGGTCGGATAAATCACTGGTAGTGGTTTTGAAATATTCAAAGAGGATAAAA
Source organism: Populus euphratica (assembly GCF_000495115.2). Taxonomy (NCBI): domain Eukaryota; kingdom Viridiplantae; phylum Streptophyta; class Magnoliopsida; order Malpighiales; family Salicaceae; genus Populus; species Populus euphratica. The sequence goes on from NW_011500234.1 coordinate 49,506, forward strand.
CACGGTTTTATTTCAAAACAATAAGCTTACAAGATTAAATAAAAACTCTTAATACTCACTCTCTCTTTCTCTTTATGGTTTCTTTTTTTTCTTTTTCACACATAATAGCATAACCTTAATAGACTATTTATACACAAATTAAAAGCCTAAAAATTCAAACTTCAGATGGTGATTGATAGTAGATGACTGAAGGTAATAATTGATGGTTGATTAAGTTTACCACAACAAATTTCTCCTTTAAAATCAATCAAGGGATGTCATGCTAAGTATGAACTTCAATCTGATTAATATTTTTCCCTTTAATGATTTTGTAAAGTTATCTGCAACTTGATCATTTGTTTTGCAGGATATCAGTTCAACTTCTTTATTCTTCACATGCTTTCGGATAAAATAATGACGTGTATTGATGTGTTTACTTCTTTCATAATATACTGGATTCTTAACTAATGCAATCGCTGATCGATTATCAATATAAATCTTTGTAGGACTTTCTTGATGAAATCCCAAAAACTTCAGCATATTTTTTAATCATATTAAATGGCATACAACTGAGTTGGCAGCAACATACTCAGCTTTACAACTTGATAACGTTACTATTGATTGCTTCTTGAATGACCATGTGAAAGATGTATCCCCCATTAAAAAGACAAATCTAATTGTGCTTTCCCTTTCATCAAGATCTCTACTCCAATCACTATCCGAGTAGCCAACAAGATTAAAGTTTTAACTTGAGGTATAAAACATATCTTTATTTATTATTCCTTTGATGTAGCAAAGAATTCTCTTAGCTGCATTCAAGTGAGACTAGTCTGGTGTCTCCATAGAGTATATTCGGTTTGGTACATTCAAGTACCTTAAACTTCGTAATAAGCTTTTCAAGTAAGTTGAATCAACATTTCCAACTTTACTCTTCCTTAATTTTACTCCATTCTCAACTGGAGTTGATACTGGATTGCAGCTTTCTATCTTGAACCTTTCAAGAATATCTTTGGCATAACTGTTTTGGGATGCAAAAATCCCTTCTTCTTTCTATGTTACTTCTAAGCCAAGAAAATATATCATTAGACCAATGTCTATCATTTCAAACTCCTATAACATGCTTTTCTTGAAGTCTTCAAACATGGTAGGATTGTTACCGATGAATATCAAGTCATCAACATATAGGCATACAAATAATATGTTGTCATCTGCTTCTTTCTTCACATATGTTGCGTGTTCATATGGATATTTTTCAAATCCATTGTCTTGAAAATACCTGTCAATCCTGGTATTCCAAGCACACGAAGCTTACTTCAAACCATAGAGGGCTTTCTTCAACTTATATACTTTGCCTTCATTTCTAGCTTCAATATATCCAAATGGTTGTTCAACATAGATCTCTTCTTCTAGGAAGCCATTTAGAAATGCTGACTTCATATCGAGTTGATAGATCTTTCATCTATGTTGTGCAGCTAGTGAGATCATTAGTCTGATTGTCTTTAGCCAGGCTATTGGAGCAAATACTTCTCTATAGTTAATGTCATCTCTCTATTTGTAGCCTTTTGCCACTAATCTTGCTTTATATCTTTGTACTTAGCCTTTTGCATTCTTCTTCATCTTATAGACCTATTTGACACCAATTGCTTTCTTACTTTCTAGTAGATTAGTCAACCTCTAGGTGTCATTCTTTTTAATGGTATGTATTTTTTCATCCATTACTTCTATCGACTTTTCTTCTATGATAGCTTCATTGAAGCTAAGTGGGTCACTATCTACGAAGAAATAAAATAAAGTTGTATCTTCCATAACTTGAGTAGCATCGTACAACTATTCTAGATTTCTTATCCTTCTAGGTCCTTTTGATGAGGATGTTGATGGTGGTGTTAATGATGATTCTAGTGTATTTCTCATGCTGAATAAAGGGAATCTGTATGCCTGGCTTTATGGCTCATCTACTGGTAACATAAGACCTTCTGCAAGTACTGTTGGTACTTCCACTTAGTCTTCAAGGATCAAATCAATACTAATCCATTTTACTTCTTCTTGATCATCATTCCACTGCTAAGATTTATCTTCTTCGAAGATAAAATCTCTACTCATGATCATCTTCTTTGTGATGGGATTGTACAATTTGTATCCTATCCTTTTATCACTTTATCCAACAAAGATGTATTTCTCGCTTTTATCATCGAGTTTGGTCCTTCTTGCATCTAGAATCTTTGCATATGCCACATGACTCGAAGATGAGTAACACTTGGTTTGTGACCACTCAATGCTTGTTCCTAGGTGACAGCTTGCAAACTTCTAGTTAGGCAGCGATTTAGTAGATACATTACATATGATACAGCTTCAGCCCAATATTATTTGGGCAGCTTTTTTGCTTTAAGTAGACTTCTTGGCATGTCAATAATTGTTTAATTCTTTCTCTTAGCTAAACCATTCAGCTGTGATGTATAAACTGATGTTGTCTGATGTCTGATGTCTTGTTGTATAGAAAAGGCTTCAAAGTTATTTGTTGTATATTATCTACGTTGATCAGAACTCACAGCTCTGATCTTTATAGTCATTTTGCTTCTAAACAATTGCTTTAAAATCTTTAAAACAATTGAATACTTCTGACTTTCTTTTTAGAAAGTATACCCATGTCTTTCTATTAAAATCATCAATGAAAGTAAAAAAGTACATATTTTGTCCAATTGACATAGACTTTATGGGACCACACACATCTGTGTGCACTAACTCTAGTGACTTATTTGCTTTCCAGTTGATTTCTTAGGCAAAATTGGATCTGTGATGTTTGCTAAGGGCACAACTCTCACAGACTTTATTTGGATAATTAATGTGGGGGTATATCTTTGACCATTTTCTTACTTACTAGCATCTTCAGACTTGTAAAATTCAGATGTCTAAGCCTTGAATGTCAGAGCCACTCTTCATTGTTGGTAATGACACTCAAACACTTTGCAGCAGCATATTGGATGTTTATAGGAAACATCCTATTATTGGACATCTTTATATGGGCAATTAATCTTTCATTGTAATCTTCAATTATTAGATTACAGTTCTTCATAAGAAGAGTGTAACCTTTCTCTAGAAGTTGGCCTATACTCAGTAAGTTATGCTTAATGGTTGGAACATAATAAACATCTAAAATCTAGCTATAATCACCATTCTTCAAATGGATTGAGATGTTGCCTCTTCCTTTCTTTGGAACTTTAGAGGTGTCTCTAAAAGTGACTTGACCTTTTACAGTTTCATCTAGATCTTCAAATAGATCTCGTTGACCACTCATGTGATTGTTAGCTCTAGAATCCAAATTCTATATATTCTCTTGATTCTCACCAAGTTCTTGTTGGACTAGCTTGTTCATATACCTCTAATGGAGCTTTCCTTCGACATTCAGTGCTATAGTGCCCAAATTGATTGCAACTATAACACTAGATATTTCTCTTGTCACGGTTATTATAACTGCCTCCTCTTCCTCTAAGAGTAAATGCTTGTTGTCCCCAGCCTTCTCTAGTGTTATTTTTACCTCCTCTTTCTTTGAATCTTGTATTCCAAGATTCTCTTCCTTGAAATTGTTGAAATCCTCATCATCTTTGTTAACTCCTTCTTTAAGTGATATATCCACTTGTTGAAATCTCCCTGCCCTCCTTGAGAGACAACTTTGATTATAAAGCATGCTCAATTGCCTTATCTCCATTTCTTTTCACAATCTTTTATTCATGAGCTTGCAAAGAACTCATACGCTCATCCCTTGTTAACTTGTCCACTTTTTTGGATTCTTAAATAACAACAATAACAAAATCAAATTTTGGATCTAGGGATCTTAAAATTTTCTCAATAATTCAAGCATCTAAAAGGACTTCTCCATTTCTTCTCATCTGATTGACTATCATTATACTTCTTGTGTGATAATCAAAAATAGATTTTGATGACTTCATTTGCACTGATTCAAATTCACCTCACAAATATTGAAAATGAATCTTTTTAATTTTGTTAGCACCTTTGAATTTTTGTTAGAGAGTGACACGACTAAAAAATTGATGTCTTCTCCCAAGTGCAGGAGTGTCGAAGTAATAAATAACCCGGCAAGACCGGGGTTGAACCATAGGGAGGTTAATTGTACAAATTATAAATAACAATAATACAACAACAACAACAACAACAACAACAACAATAACAACAATAATAATAATAGTAGTACAACAACAACAACAACAACAACAACAACAATAGTAATAACAATAATAATAATAATAACAATAACAATAATAA